>NC_134360.1:243759885-243894885 GCF_048569485.1 Anomaloglossus baeobatrachus
TTGGCCGCATTCATCTTTTCTTCAATTGCAACCAGTCCTCCTGTCTTTGCAGCTGAAAAACAACCCCATAGCATGATGCTGCCACCACCATGTTTCACTGTTGGGATTGTATTGGGCAGATGATGAGTAGTGCCTGGTTTTCTCCACACATACCACTAAAGGCTACTTTACACGCAGCGACATCGCTAGTGATGTCGCTCTTGAAAGCACCCGCCCCAGTCGTTTGTGCGTCATGGGCAAAGAGCTGCCCGTGGCGCACAATATCGCTAGCACCCGTCACACGTACTTACCTTCTTGGCGACGTCGCTGTGGCCGGCGAACTGCCTCTTTTCTAAGGGGGCGGTTCGTGCGGCGTCACAGCGACGTCACATGGCAGCCGTCCAATTGAAGCGGAGGGGTGGAGAGCAGCCGCGGGAAAGTCACGCCCACCTCGTTGCCGGAGGACGCAGGTATGGTGTTGTTCGTCGTTCCTGGGTTGTCACATGTAGCGATGTGTGCTGCCTCAGGAACGACGAACAACCTGCGTCCTGCACCAGCAACGATATTTGGGATTTGAACGACGTGTCAACAATTAACGATTAGGTGAGTATTTTTGATAGTTAGCGGTCGTTCGTACGTTTCACACGCAACGACGTCGCTAACGAGGCCGGATGTGCGTCACAAATTCCGTGACCCCAACGACATCTCGTTAGCGATGACGTTGCATGTAAAGCCCCCTTTAGAATTATCACCAAAAAGTTCTATCTTTGTCTCATCAGACCAGAGAATCTTATTTCTCATAGTCTGAGAGTCCTTCATGTGGTGTTTTTTTTTGCAAACTCTATGTGGGCTTTCATATGTCTTGCTCTGAGGAGAGGCTTTCATTGGGCCACTCTGCCATAAAGGCCCGACTGGTGGACGCTGCAGTGATAGTTGACTTTGTGCAACTTTCTCCCATCTCCCTACTGCATCTCTGGAGCTCGGCCACAGTGATCTTGGGGTTCTTCTTTACCTCTCTCACCAAGGCTCTTCTCCTACGATTGCTCAGTTTGGCTGGACAGCCAGGTCTATTATTATTTTTTTATTATTATTATTACTACTATATTTATTTATGGAGCACCATTGAATCCATGGTGCTGTACATGAGAAGGGGGTTACATACAGAATACATATATAAGTTTCAATAGACAGACTAGTACAGAGGGAAGAGGGCCCTGCCCTTTCGGGCTTAGATTCTATAGGATTTTGGGGAGGAGACAGTAGGTGGGGTGTAGGTTGGGCGGCAGCTCCGCACGGTGGTCTAGGAAGAGTTCTGGTGGTCCAAACGTTTTCCATTTAAGGATTATGGAGACCACTGTGCTCTTAGGAACCTTGAGTACTGCAGAAATTCTTTTGTAATCTTGGCCAGATCCGTACCTTGCCACAATTCTGTCTCTGAGCTTCTTGGGCAGTTCCTTTGACCTCATGATTTTCATTTGGTGTGACATGCACTGTGAGCTGTGAGGTCTTCTATAGACAGGTGTGCGCCTTTCCAAATCAAGTCCTATCATTTTAATTACACACAGCTTTACTCCAATGAAGGAGTAGAACCATCTCAAGGAGGGTCACAAGGAAATCACAAGGAAATGGACAGCATGTGAGCAAAGGGTCTGAATACTTATGACCATGTGATATTTCAGTTTTTCTTGTTTAATAAATTTGAAAACATTTCTACATTTCTGGGGATTTTTTTCTGTCAAGATGGGGGATGGGGTGCAGAGTGCACATTACTGAGAAAAAAAAATTGAACTTTTTTGAACTTACCAAATGGCTGCAATGAAACAAAGAGTGAAAAATGTAAAGGGGTCTGAATACTTTCCGTACCTACTGTAATTCTGAATAATTTTCAAACCCGTCTTTTACATTTGTTTCTTATGACGTATACTTGGAATCTATATATATGTCCAAAACAAAAAAAATAACTGCAGAATCAAAAACACAACAGTCACCAAACCAAATAATACATTGGGTATAATTTACAGTGTGATAAAAAGCAGTGACAGCGCTCACCAATTATATAAAGAAGTAGAAAACATATTACGGTATTTATTCTTCCATTAGTATCTCAACGTTTCGACCAACATACGATTTTTATCAAACTTGTCAATTACCATATATAGGTTGAAATATTTGAAAAAGACCATATGTACCTTACAGGGAAACTGTCAGCAAGTTTTCGCTATATAATGTAAGAGCACCATAATGTAGATGAAGATATTCTGATTACAGTGATGTATCACTTACTAGGCTGTGTTTTTCTGTTTCAATACAATCAATGTTTTAACTGCAGGAGATTAGTACTACAAGACTAGGTGCCTTCTGACTGATAGGCCAACCACACCTGTCACTGATTAGCAGTTTCTGTCACTATATTTTGTACACAAAAAGCTGTCAATCAGTGGTGTGGGCAGGTTTATACCGGGCTCGGCATTCCGAACTCTGCTACATCTACAGAAGAGAAAACACTGATTCTTCCATAACTGCTATACCCAATAAGCTAGGTAATGCATAGCTGGAATCAAATTCTCAGTCCATACATAATGCTGCTGTCAGATTACATAGAAAAAAAAACTGTTGACAGATGTCACACTAGGTACGGGGAAGTACCAAGCAAATGGTGAAAAGGAAGGGGAACCCTGTCACTAGGGAAAGGGAAGATGGTGACCCCTGACCAAACCTACCGCTTGTCCGTGGGGTCCCTCACCACCCTTGGTAGATTCAGCACCTATGCCCCAAGCTGGATACCTGACCCTAGGTTTCTCTAGTGCTGGACCCTAAATAGGGAACGGATGGGATGAGCTCTTCATCAACCCCACTAAACATTATAGATGACACAAGAGGAACACACAGGGGAAAATTGCATGAACTACTTCTCTACAGATGACAACAGTAGACGTTCTGCAAAGTTTTCACAGAGGAGTACAAGCCACCTGCTTGCAACCAAGGCTTGAATGAAGTTAAAAATATCACCAGCACCAGTCCAAGCAAGGAAGAGGTATTTAAGCACCAAGATAATGCTGATGATCACCAGCTAGGTGGAAGGGGAGCTCCTGCTGGGTCCAAATGGTGGGAGAGATGAATCCAGCAGGAAAGCTACCTATACCAATGACTACTGACAGCAGGAACAATGGAAAGTCAGGGAGCATTCTGTGCAGCCAAACGCTGTGACCTTCTATGGCCAGAAACAACATGGCTGTCTGTCACCCGTGACAACAGATTCCCTTTAAGATAAACATTTGATAAAGACTGTATGACCTTCAAGCTAAATAACACTCGATTGATACATTAAGTCCTTGTATCTCACTGATTACAGACGATAACATCAATCCTCACTCATACATGACATCATACCTCTCTACGATGACATCATACCTGTCTAATTAGTCACAATGATATTATACCTCACTGATTATATATGATGACATTATACACAATTACATCTTATCTCGCTGATTATATGTGATGAAATGATTCATGAGTTATAATGAAGTCTATTCCTGTACAATATACACACATGTTCGGCACAGTAGCATCACTTGTAGATTACCGTACTTTATTTCTATGCTGCTTTGTGGCTCAGATCTTTAGTTTAGAATATAATGTGACATGGTGACATGTTTGCGCACAGTGTGGGTGTTTTTGCACTTTGCACCCAGTGGCGGTAATAAACAGGATGTGCATGTACGGTCCACTTGTCCTCCTGACATTAACACCTGAGTGCAGACCATTGTCTCTTTCAATCTCTATTTCCCTGTCTTGTCTGCTGAGGATCCCTTGTTGTTTTGTTTGCAGTCCTGGTGCGTTCCGTGTGCTGCTACGTCCCCTTGTGCCCTTGTCCCCGGGCTGATAATGTCCAGAACAGCTAATCCTTGCTTTTTTAATCCATTTTTTTTTTAGCTTGTTGTCCATGTATACTACTAGCAAAAAGAAAATGGAAACAAAAGGCCAGATTCATTACTGTATTTGTGCCTTTTTTTATATTTGTGCCTTTTTTTACTAGCTTTTTGTGTTTTTAACCCGTTTTATATTTGTACAAACTTTTTAATTTATATCCTTTTTTGTTCTACAATGTGAGTGTTTTTTTGCTTTGCAGATGTTTGTGGTTCATTCAATTGTGACTTTTTTACATTTTACGCAAAATTGATAAACCAGATGCACTGGTTTGAAGAAGTTAGTGCAAAAAACATTAGTCACTACCACAAGCCCAAAAAAAAAGAAAATTGGCTTTATTTAACTCTTTAAAATGTTGCATTTTGCCCATAGTGTGCAAATACATACTATTAAGCATTTTTACAGTTGCAGAGCAAATTGTTATACACTCTGTGCAGAATTATTAGGCAAATGAGTATTTTGGTCACATGATACTTTTTATACATGTTGTCCTACTCCAAGCTGTCTAGGCTGAGAGCCAACTACCAATTAAGTAAATCAGGTGATATGCATCTCTGTAATGAGGAGGGGTGCGGTGTAATGACATCAACACCCTATATAAGGTGTGCTTAATTATTAGGCAACTTCCTTTCCTTTGGCAAAATGGGTCAGAAGAGAGATTTGGCGGGCTCTGAAAAGTCCATATTGTGAGCTGTCTTGCAGAGGGATGCAGCAGTCTTGAAATTGCCAAAATATTGAAGCGTGATCACCGAACAATCAAGCGTTTCATGGCAAATAGCCAACAGGGTCACAAGAAGCGTGTTGGGCAGAAAGGGCGCAAAATAACTGTCCATAAATTGAGGAAAATCAAGCGTGAAGCTGCCAAGATGCCATTTGCCAACAGTTTGGCCATATTTCAGAGCTGCAATGTTACTGGAGTATCAAAAAGCACAGGTGTTCCATTCTCAGGGACATGGCCAAGGTAAGGAAGGCTGAAAAACAACCACCTTTGAACAAGAAACATAAGATAAAACATCAAGACTGGGCCAAGAAATATCTTAAGACTGGTTTTTCAAAGGTTTTATGGACTGATGAAATGAGAGTGACTCTTGATGGGCCGGATGGATGGGCCAGAGGCTGGATCAGTAAAGGGCAGAGAGCTCCACTCCGACTCAGACGCCAGCAAGGTGGAGGTGGGCACTGGTATGGGCTGGTATCATCAAAGATGAACTTGTGGGACCTTTTCGGGTTGATGATGAAGTGAAGCTCAACTCCCAGACCTACTGCCAGTTTCTGGAAGACAACTTCTTCAAGCAGTGTTACAGGAAGAAGTCGCTATTGTTCAAGAAAAACATGATTTTCATGCAGGACAATGCTCCACCACATGCATCCAACTACTCCACAGCGTGGCTGGCCAGTAAAGGTCTAAAAGATGAAAAAATAATGACATGGCCTCCTTGTTCCCCTGATCTGAACCCCATAGAGAACCTGTGGTCCCTCATAAAATGTAAGATCTACAGGGAGGGAAAACAGTGCACCTCTGGGAGCAGTGTCTGGAGGCTGTGGTGGCTGCTGCAATGTTGATCGTAAACAGATCAAGCAATGACAGAATCTATGGATGGTCGGCTGCTGAGTGTCGTCAGAAAGAAAGGGGGCGATATTGGTCATTCATTTTTTGGGGTTTTGTTTTTGCATGTCAGAAATGTTTATTTCTAAATTTTGTGCAGTTATATTGGTTTACCCGGTGAAAATAAACAAGTGAGATGGAAATATATTTGGTTTTATTAAGTTGCCTAATAATTCTGCACAGTAATGGTTACCTGCACAAACAGATATCCTCCTCTAAAATAGCAAAATCTAAAAAAAAAAAACACTCCAACTTCCAAAAATATTAAGCTTTGATATTTATGAGTCTTTTGGGTTGATTGAGAACATAGTTTTAATGGTGCTCTAGAAATAAATAATAATAATAATAATAGTTGTTGATCAATAATAAAAAAAATCCTCTAAAATACAACTTGCCTAATAATTCTGCACACGGTGTATTATTCCTATATATTATATAGAGTCATTACACACAGAGGGATCTGTTCCTATATATTATATACACTAGAGTTATTACACACAGAATGATCTACTGTATTTCAAGTGTTTATTTCTGTTAATGATTTGCTCTTTTGTCACTTTTCCGAGATCTCGTAGCGTTCTCATTTTTGGGGTTCTGGTTCTGTGTGACGGCGCGGCTTAATTTTTGCCTCCTGAGCTGACGTTTTAATTATCCATGTTTTGTTACCGCTATGCTATCCGTGTTGTAAACTCTGTTGCTGTTTTCTTTATATATTTTATTCTGTAATTAGAGCTAAGACTATTCATACAGATGAGCAATTTCATTATACAGTCCAGTGTGTTCATCTCTTCAGTGGGCAGGAGGGGGCTGAAATCCTCACTGAACATAAAACACGGCTGTAATCGGTATTCAGGTGTAAACATCAATGAGATAAGATCAGAAATGCTGACAGTATCTCCTAGCGCTGCAGAGTATGCTTAACCTATGGCTGACCTGCGCCCTTCGCCAGCCGCCTTATCGAAAAATCCCATCTTGCTTCTGTCGCTTGATTGCTTGCACAGGTAAAAAAAAAATATAGAGGCCTAAACATTTAGTTATCACACGAAGGAGCCTAAGGGTACTTTCACACCTCCGGTTTTTCTTCTGCGGCACAATCCGGCACTTTGCAGGAAAATCGCAACCGGTTTTTTTTGCTGCCGGTTGCGATTTTCCTGCATAGACTTTAATTAGTGCCGCATTGTGCCGCATGGCCTTGCGTTCCATCCGGTTTTTGCCGCATGCGGCAGATTTAGCCGATGCGGCGGCCGGATGGAACGTTGCCTGGCACGTTTTTTCGTGCGGCAAAAAAAAACCGCATCGCGCCGCATTCGGCCGATGCGGCGCATCTCTCAATGCATGCCTATGGCGGCCGGATGCGGCGCGATGCGGCAAATACCGCATTCGGCCGCCGCATGTGTTTTTTGCCACTGCGCATGCTCAGTAGCATGCCGCAAGCGGCAAAAACCGGGCGGGCCGCATGGGAAAAACTTATGCAAAGGATGCGGTGTTTTCACCGCATCCGTTGCATAGCTTGCACAGCCGGATTGAGCCGCAGGGCTCAAGCCGGATGTGTGAAAGTAGCCTAAATGTTGTTTGCTGATGGTCTACATGCTCATTACTTAGAAGGTTATCTGCATGTACAGTGCAAAATTCTTTTGCCATGTGATCTGATGTTTGAATTTAGCATCTTATTTGTTGAGGAGGATCATTAGGTGTTGGAGGAGGCCTTCTACTTTTCATCTTCTGGGTTTTTAATTGAATTAATTACTTATCACCAGCTCACCTTTGTTTCCAAGTTTAGATATTTGGAAAGCCTGGAGCAGAAGCCAAGGCAGTGAGCTTTATGAAAAAGGAGGTGGGTTTGTAACGTGATGCCGGGCAGTAGCCGTGGACTAAGTAGTCGTCTCTTACGTCTCGGCAAATTACATGAAGCTCCTGGCTGGGTGTGTGGACTTGCGCTTCAGGGGCGTTACGCCCTTGCAGTCCGCATGATGCATTGACTTCGGCTGGCCAGGACCAGATGGTAGAAATTGCAATAAAGAAGACCACTGTTCCAAAATAAACTCATTACATGATGATAACCTTGTAGGAAGTATGTGCAATAAATAGCGAGTGCATAACTTCATGAACGTTTCTTTCACAACACGGAGCATTTTCATACGCAGCCTATTGCTTCTCCAAAGACAAGCTCTTTACTGCTTCAACACAATCTTGGCTCCATCAACACAACCCAGCTTAGTATTACAATCCAGTTAATGAAAGTCCTAATCTCAACTGATGGGTTTGTGTCCCTCCTTAAGGTATTATTTTGTCAACATGGCCGATCCATAGCTTAGCTTCTTCTGACGCTTTGGAGCACAGGCACTCTGATCATTCACATATTGTTCCATCTTGGCCCAGTTCCTCTCTGAGTTATAAACTTGGGGCTTTACTGCGAGGCATAATGTCCCAGAACCCGTGTCCTCTCAATCACTCTGCTCTTCAGTCAACTCTCTCTCTTTCTCTACAATCCGGATCACACTATCCTCTACCTCGGTCTCCTCTAACATCAGCAGGGACACCCACGTCACGTGGATCTGCTCATTAGTCAGACCTTAGGTCCGTCACTACTGCAAGAAGGGCCCTATCTGACCTCTAGACAGGAAACCATCACTGTTCCCTCACTCTAACCCCATCCCACTCTGGGCTAGTCCCAACATGAACTTTGTATTTCCTTACCATCATGGAAAATACAGTGAATAACAGATAAAGCATGTCGCAATATACATTACACATCTTAAACAAAACCTGCCAAGTCCCTTATGCCCTCCAACCCAGCAGTATTTAGGGCTGTATGCCCAAATTCTTTGAGTAACCAGCCCTGTATAACACTATCCACTAATATGAGTGTTTACAAAAAGACTTAGAAATCTCGCTGTCTCTATGCTAATTATGGCCTTAACTAATAGAAGGGACGTTAGTTCCCCAGAATAGTTGGCCCTCTGTCCATGGTATCACGTCCCTGTGGCCGTGATAACATTATGTCCACGAGCCGTCATCAACAGCAGCTGATGGAAATATCGTGCATGTGCGCAGCTCACTTTAGTCTCATCAGTGCGGATCAGAAGTGGGATGGACGCTTCTCGGCGTCATTAGGCACACTGTGCATGACCGGAAGTTCAGAAGACGTGTACGTGAGCCATGATCAGAACTTCCGGTAATGCGTAATGCACCTAATGAAGCCGGGAAGCCTGTTTGGCGTCAAAGATGAGATTGAATCCCATAGAAAAAATAAAAAAGATTTCCACTCCAGCCTTTTCACTGACCTACAAATGTATAAATAATCCTTAAAGGGCTATTCCAGTTTGTAGCACTGATCTATTTATCAGCACTCAGCTTTTACCATCACTGCCACATGGAGCGATCAGGTGCATGGTCGTCCTCGGCTCTAGTCATCCTTCTCCCAGCTGTTGTCTTGTGGAAATAGAGAACACAGTCTCCATTTTGGCACACTTTGTGGTTGAACCTCAAGAAGTCTCATTTATCACCTATCTTGTGGGTAGGTCCAGGCTGGAGTGCCCTTTTAATAAGCAATGCATTTTTAGGTCTCAGGATAAATACAGTGTATATTTTATTCCCTGACAGCAAATGAGATTATTCTAATTACTGAGAAAGTTTATTAGCAACATGAAGAACTTTTTGTAATGCAACTAGCTGTAGTACCCGGGTGATGCCCGGGATAGTGACTGTCTCTCTGTCTCTCTCCCAGTCTCTGTCTGTGTCTCGCTGTCTGTCTCTCTGTCTGTGTCTTTATTTGTCTGTCTGTGTCTATGTCTGTCTGTCTGTTTCTATCTCTCTGTCTGTATTTGTATCAGTCTTTCGGTCTCCATCTCTGTGTCTGTCTTTCTCTATCTCTGTGTCTGTCTCTATATGTGTGTGTGTCTGTCTGTCTCTTTCGCCATCTGTCTCTTTCCCCGTCTGTCTCTTTCCCCGTCGTCTCTTTGCCCCGCTGTCTCTTTGCCCCGCTGTCTCTTTGCCCCGCTGTCTTTTTGCCCCGCTGTTTTTTTGCCCCGCTGTCTCTTTGCCCCGCTGTCTCTTTGTCCCGCTGTCTCTTTGCCCCCCTGTCTCTTTACCCGGCTGTCTCTATCTGTCTCCCCACTGACATCTTATTACCTCACACATAAGCTTCTTATACTAACAGTTTATTTTGTTCCTATAGCAACCACTGACAGTTGTTATTTATAGCCTGTGGGTCCCACCTCTATTCAGTTTAATGGAGGCAGGATTTTGGAGAGTAACTGTAAAGTGCGGGGTTAAATTTTCCCATCAAAACAGTCTATAACGTTCCCTGAGTCACATGGGGTGCCTGTGCAAAATTTCGTGATTGTAAATGCGAAGGTGCAAATTCCTTTAGCGGACATACACACACATATACACATACACAAATACATACACTGAGCTTTATATATATATATATATATATATATATATATATATATGTATATGTATATATATATTTATAGATTAATGCGTCATTTTTCATGAAAAAATATGTTCTTAAAATTGCACAGTGGAAAATTATTTAACTGATAGCAAAGTGTGGAAAATATAAAATATTTTATTTGTTGATTGCACAGTTAATAAAAATTTCTAATCATTATAATTTAGCCTAATTTGTTGCACAATATCACTGTGTAACCAGTTTTGAGTCCTCCGGTGGTCGGCGACCGCCCACCTCTCCTTCATGGCACATTTCATCAGTCTAATTGTGTCTGTGCTGCTGTTTGTGTCACCTCTGAACCCAGATCCCCGGCACATCAGCGAAATTCACTGTTTGACATGAGTTATGTTAAGGTGACTTCCCAGTCCATTAAAGCAACTGGTCCCAGTGGACTAATTACATTGACAAAGACCTGATACTTCCACAATTGTTGTGGAAATCAGGTAAATCCCTCGGAGACGTCAGGGGGTTAAATAGTGCTTCTGGGTGGCCTTAAAATTAAGACAGTATTCTACATTGAGGGGGGGGGGGGGTGCAACCAGGATAGAGCCTAACTGGGGATTATAATGCCTCATCTGCTTTTTGAAGGTTTCAGGTCACTCTCTAGAAATTGCAGACCATTCGTTAATGACTATGTCTAAATTGAAAACTCAGATTGTCTGTAATAATGGAATTCCCTTGTGTCAGATGTCACCGATACGAGACTGTATGGATTAAGCAGGGTACAAATGTCACTAATGGAGTTTTTGTCATACTGTTCCCCCAGCTGAGGTCTGGACACTAATCCATGTGGCATCAGTGATGGGTAACACACGGTGAAGATGTCAGAACAGATCGCTGTCCTTCAATTCATCAGAATAAATCCCTAAAGAAGAAGTCACAATATAAGTAGATTCCGTGAATGGAGTTCAAAACACAAGACTCACACTTTGGACAATGACACTTGGGGTACAGAACCATGACACACTGATACTTCGGGCACAGAGCATTGATAATGACATTCGGAAGACATTGCAATTAAATTGATATTGGAGGGTACCATACAATGCTACAAATGACTGGTGTTTAATGCAACACTCCAGTATTTGTTTTTATTTGAGTGCTGGAGTGGTGCCTTAAATCTAAGTCCTTTGCCTCTAGTCTTATACTCACCCTCCAGCATATTCATCTTCTATCGCTGTGACCAGCCAGCAGCTCCAGTGTTTCATGGAGCGCGCCGGAGGTGACAACTCAATGCAAGTCTATGAGAGCCTTGTTCTGGCTCTCATAGACTTGCATTGAGTGCTTGTAAAGTAATGTCTGACGTCCGGCAGTCACAAGATGACGTCGCGGGTAAAAGGTGAAAAGTCCAGAGGGTGAGAGTATTACTAGGAGCAGGGATCTTAGATTAAAAGCACCACTCCAAAAGTAAAAAAAAATAAAAATGATGGACTGGTGCTTTAAAGTGCAGAATAATGACACCCTGCCATTTAGCATACATAATGATGATACTGTTAGAGTACAGCACACTAAAACTTTAGGTGCACAACAATGTCTCAGTCATACTTGGGGTGATAAGGACACTGGTATTTAGGGGTGAGGGACAATGATAGAAAAGCACAGAAACTTGGGGACAGGACGGTGGCACCCTTAGGATTCGCTTAAATCAGTAGGTAATGATTTAAATGATGGAACGATGCGATCGTAACTTACTATTTGCAAACGATGTCAGAAAAATGGTTTATAGTTTATACAGGGTGTGAACCATGAATTAAAGAGAATGTGTTAGCAGGTTTATGATATGTAATCTAACAGCAACATGATGTAGGGACAAATACCCTGATTCCAGTGAAGTGTCAGTTTAGTAGGTGCAGCAGTTGTGATAGAATCAGTTTTCCCTGGAGCAGAGTTAGCAGAGCTCAGATGTTAGGGCTGCTTCTCACTTGCGAGTTTCTCGCAGTAAAGCAATGCGAGAAAATCTCGCATTGCACTCGGACACATGTTAGTGAAGTGTTCAGCTCTCATCTGCGATTTTTTTCTCAGTCCAAATCGGACTGAGAAAAAAATCGCAGCATGCTGCTTTTTTGTGAGTTTCTACTGCGAGTCTCTCCAATGCAAGTCTATGGGAGCGTGTAAATAATCGGATGTCACGGGACGGCACTCACACCATCCTAGTGACATCCGATTTTCTAAATACATTTCTCTCATGTTTCCTAAAAATCTGGAAACGAGTGATGTCTCACAATGTCTGTCAATCACTATTCTCTGTCAGTCGGTGTCTCCCTCTCGGACTCTATTCTCTCTGCGTCGGTCACTATCTCTCTGTCGGTCTGTCGGTCGGTCACTATCTCTGTCCCTCACTCTCTGTCCATGTCGGTCCATCCCTCTCCCCCCCCCTCTCTCATACTCACCGATCCCCGATCACCAGCGTGGCGCTGCATGGCGTTCACACTGCTCCGGCGGCTTCTCCTCTTTTGAAAAAGCCGGCCTCTCATTAAACAATCTCGTATTCCCTGCTTTACCCGCCCACCGGCGCCTATGATTGGTTGCAGTGAGACACACCCCCATGCTGAGTGACAGGTGTCTCACTGCAACCAATCACAGCAGCCGGTGGGCGTGTCTATGCTGTGCAGTAAAATAAATAAATAAATAATTAAAACAAAATGGCGTGCGGTCCCCCCAATTTTAATACCAGCCAGATACAGCCATACGGCTGAAGGCTGGTATTCTCAGGATGGGGAGCTCCACGTTATGGGGAGCCCCCCAGCCTAACAATATAAGTCAGCAGCCGCCCAGAATTGCCGCATACATTAGATGCGACAGTTCTGGGACTGTACCCGGCTCTTCCCGATTTGCCCTGGTGCGTTGGCAAATCGGGGTAATAAGGAGTTAATGGCAGCCCATAGCTGCCACTAAATCCTAGATTAATCATGTCAGGCGTCTATTTGACACCCTCCATGATTAATCTGTAAGTTACAGTAAATAAACACACACTCACCTGAAAAAATCATTTATTAGAAATTAAAAACGCTAACAAATTCCCTGGTTCAGCAATTTAATAAGCCCCAAAAAGCCCTCCATGTCCGGCGTAATCCACGGACCTCCAGCGTCGCTTCCAGCTCTGCTGCATGCAGGTGACAGGAGCTGCAGAAGACACCGCCGCTCCTGTCACCTCCACGTAGCAACTGAGGTGAGTAGCGCGATCAGCTGAGCTGTCACTCAGGTTAATCTCGGCCACCGCTGGATCCAGTGACAGCGGGTAACCTCAGTGGCAGCTCAGCTGATCGCGCTACTCACCTCAGTTGCTGTGTGGAGGTGACAGGAGCGACAGTGTCTGCTGCAGCTCCGGTCACCTTCATGCAGCAGAGCTGGAAGCGACGCTGGAGGTCCGTGGATTACGCCGGACATGGAGGGCTTTTTGGGGCTTATTAAATTGGTGAACCAGGGAATTTGTTAGCGTTTTTAATTTCTAATAAATGATTTTTTCAGGTGAGTGTGTGTTTATTTACTGTAACTTACAGATTAATCATGGAGGGTGTCTCATAGACGCCTGACATGATAATTCTAGGATTTAGTGGCAGCTATGGGCTGCCATTAACTCCTTATTACCTCGATTTGCCAACGCACCAGGGCAAATCGGGAAGAGCCGGGTACAGTCCCAGAACTGTCGCATCTAATGTATGCGGCAATTCTGGGTGGCTGCTGACTGATATTGTTAGGCTGGGGGGCTCCCCATAACGTGGAGCTCCCCATCCTGAGAATACCAGCCTTCAGCCGTATGGCTGTATCTGGCTGGTATTAAAATTGGGGGGGACCGCACGCCATTTTTTAAATTTATTTATTTATTTATTTCACTGCACAGTATAGACCCGCCCACCGGCTGCTGTGATTGGTTGCAGTGAGACACCTGTCACTCAGCGTGGAGGCGTGTCTCACTGCAACCAATCATAGGCGCCTGTGGGCGGGGAAAGCAGGGAATACGAGATTGTTTAATGAGCGGCCGGCTTTTTCAAAATAGTAAAAGCCGCCGCAGCAGTGTGAACACCGTGCAGCGCGGCGCCGGGGATCGGTGAGTATGAGAGAGGGCTGCTAACTTCAGTCACTCAGGGGATTATCGGTCATCGGTGAGTTCTTCACAGGTGACCGCTAATCAGGACGCGGCACAGAGAGAGCCCGCAGCATGACAATGAAGTTGGGTGAAGTTCACCCGAGTTCATTCTGACAGTGTGGCTCTGTCTGTGTCTGCTGTCATCTGCCATTAAGCTCTGCTGCATGGCTGTCTGTGTCTGCTGCCAGCGGCCATGTAGCAGCGCTGAATGGCAGATGACATAGTAAAAAATACGCATTACACACGCATTACACACGCATTACACATGCTAGTAAAATCATTAATTTATTCAGAAAAAGCATCGCACTTGCGTTGCACTCCGACCTAACGTGAACTAAAATCAGCCGAGTTTTTTTCAGCCCAGTCGGACCGATTTTACTCGCATAGATGTGTTTCCACCCTTAAGCGGTGTTTAACGCCGCCCACATCACTGATAACTTCTTGTGTACATTGTATAGTGACACAGAGCTGATGATCAGTGATGGTGGTGTCATGGACCAAGAGGCACAAGGCCAATTGTCCTGTAGTGATAATCTCCTGCTGATAAAACACTGCTTGCACTGAAACAACAAAATACAGCTCTATAAATGACTGCAATCAGGGTCTCTTCCCCTGCATCATATTGCTCTTAGATTACATAGCAAAACTCTTAACAGATTCCCTTTTAAATGTTGAATAGCAATTTTTACATTGAACATTGAGCACTGTGTTCACACAGACAAATAATCTGAAGTCTAGTTTTGTGTTCAACTTTCAAATCCCATAAGTGATGTTATTTATTTTGAATACATGAATTCATAAAGTATTGTACAAACATTTCTGTTGATATTGTACAAAGAAAATATAATTGAATTTGCAAAGCAAAAACCTTTTCGATAATCACGAATATGTACTTGTTCCAATGCTCCAGCTGCTACTGAATTATATATTGCCTCGAAGCACGATCAACGCTATTTAGGACTTTAATTTCCACTCCTCCTTTTTGGCAGAAAAATCATAGAACAAGCGAACAATCTCCATTTACATTCCATCATTTTCGAAAAGTTGAATTGGAATTTTTTTGCTTGTCTAAACGATTTCATTTGCAATGAAAAGGCGCTTTTTGGACACATCGTTCAGACGTTTAACACATTCAGACTACATCATTATCGTGAACGTTAGGTTCTTTGTGTTAAAGCGCACCAATCACCAGGGGCGGGGCCTCATACAACAGAAAAATGTTGCTTCCTGGTATCAGCTATGTTGGCTGAGGCCCCGCCCCTTCTGGTCACATGGGTATGACATCAGCACAGGTCCTGTTAGTCACAAACTAAATTGATTCTATAATAGAATTAGCATAAGTAACAGAGGGAGGGGATAACTATGAATACCAATCCCAGCTATCAGCTAATCCTCAGCTTCTGTCACTCAACAAGCTGATGATTTTACAAACGTTTCTTTCTTGTGTTTCAAAACCTATACATCCTAGCTGACAACTAAAGGTATATATAGAATCAGTCTGATAGCACCAGTATAGCATTGGCTTTAGGTTATATAAGAAAATCCTGGTGATTGGTGTGCTTTAAAATCTGACGCATTATCTGCCAGTGTATATGCACTTGAATACAGAACAATGATACACTGATGCTTAGGGTACAGATGACACACTGATACTTTGGAAACCCAGGCACACTTAGGGTATAAGACATGGACACACGGATGCTTAGGGTACAAGATAAGGACACACTGATGCTTAGAGTAAAAGATAATGACACACTAATGCTTAGGGTAAAAGACATGGACACATTGATGCTTAGGGTGCAAGACATGGACACACTGAAGCTTAGGGTACAAGGTATGGACACACTGATGCTTTGGGTACAAGATAAGGACACTCTGATGTTTAAGGTACAAGATAAGGACACACTGATTTTAGGATACAAGATAATGACACACTGATGATTAGGGTAAAAGATAATGACACACTGATGCTTAGGGTACAAGACATGGTGTCACGCTCCCCGGGTCCTCGGTTCCGCTCCCCGGGTCCTCACCCCCGCTCCCCGGCTCACCTGCCACGCTCCCCGCTCTCCAGCCTCCGGTGCCCGTCCTTCCCAGGTCCCCTGGTCTCCGATCCCGGCGCCCGACGGCTTCCCAGGCCCTGGCCGGCTCCCCTGCGTCCTCCTCTCAGCTTCCTTCCCTGGCTTCTGGCACCCGGGCGGCGCGCATGCGCATTAGGGCGCGCGCGCGGTCACTGACCCTTTCTTAAAGGGCCAGCGTCCATTAACAGGAAATGAGGCTAAACAGGTACAGGGTATAAAGGGGGTTATTGTCCAAGGGGGCGGGGCCTGATCTTCGTGTTTCCTAAGCTAGGAGTCAGGTCTCCTGGTGTCTCTGTGCATATACTCACCTATCTCTCTTGTAGAGCCGTGCCTGCCTCGCCATCCAGTCCTGCCGTATCCTGAACCCCGAACGCTGTCCATCTGCCATCCTGACAGTCCGCACCATCTCGGATCCCTGCGGTGACCCGTCATCTCGCTCCAAAGGTTCCGGACCCCGCCTGACATCATCTCGGCTTCCGAACCTGAGCTGCGTCACCCGGACTACCACCCGTGACTCCGTGGTCCCAGGGACTTCTCCGCTATACTCGTGTGCACGGACTGTTCTGCTGTTTATAGTGTTCCAGCTACCGGACTCTTTACTACCATCTAGGAGTTCGGCCCAGTGGATCCACCTCCTGGGTCTGCCCGTCCACCTGGCCGTGACAGTAAGATCAGGCCATGGATCCCGCTGCAGCACTAGCAGCCGTACAGGAGGAACTCCAACGCCAGCGTGAAGTCCAGACCCGCATGCTGCAATTCATGTCTTCTGTGGACGCCCGCCTGAACACGCTACAAACGGCAGTTACGACTTCAACATCCCGGGCTTCCACTAGTCAATCCACGGATCCAGCTCCTGTGGCGACTTCTTCAGATACCACCAGACTTCGGTTGGCTTCACCACCCCGGTACGCCGGAAACCCCAAGACCTGCAGGGGATTCTTAAACCAATGCTCCCTCCATTTCACGCAGCTGCCGCATTTGTTTGCCTCCGACCAAGCCAAGGTCGCCTTCATCATGTCCCATCTAGAGGGTGAGGCACTGGCGTGGATGAACCCCTTGTGGGAGAAGGGGGATCCTGTGACCACGAACATCCAGGACTTCCTGCAGGCATTCCGTGGTACTTTTGATGAGCCCGGACGCGCCTCCGCGTCTGCTTCGTCTCTTCTCCGGTTACGTCAGGGGACTCTGACGGTGGGTCAATACGCGATCCGGTTTCGCACCCTGGCCTCAGAACTCGGGTGGAACAACGAGGCCCTAACCGCCGCCTTCTGGGAAGGACTCTCAGGGCGAATTAAAGACGAGCTGGCGGGTCGTGACGTACCGACCACCCTGGATGCCCTGATTGCCCTAGCGACTCGAGTGGACATTCGCTTTCAGGAGCGATCCAAGGAAGTGTCCCGTGAGAGACGTCCAGTACGGCATTCCTCTCCTCCGCAGAAACCCTCCGTACTTCAGTCATCGACAGCTGGGGCTCCCGTCCACGAGCCCATGCAGATCGACCGAGTGCGTCAGTCTGAACAACGTCGAGCAGAGCGGCTCGCCAAGGGTCTCTGCTTTTACTGCGGTGAGGACACACACCTGCTACGCTCCTGTCCAGAGAGGCCGGGAAACTCCAAAGCCTAGGGTTGGTAGGAGAGGCCACCCTAGGTGCTGGGACTCTCTCTGACCCGGTTACATGGACAGTGCAAGTGACAACGGGAGAGACGCGGTTCACGGCTGATGCCTACCTCGATTCCGGGGCAGCAGGCAATTTCATCCAGCAGGCCACGGTGGACAAGTACCGGGTGCCTGTTATTCCACTCGACAAGCCCCTAGTGATTGCCTCGGTGGATGGGAGACCCCTCTCTGACACCATCTCCTGGATCACCAGGCCGGTCGAACTGCGTATCGGTGCCCTTCACACCGAGAACATCGCTTTCTACGTTCTCCCACACATGTCCCACCAGATCCTGCTGGGACTTCCATGGTTGCGGACACACGAACCATCAGTTAGCTGGGGCACTGGCGAAATCACCCGATGGGGCTCTTCGTGTCATGAGAGGTGCCTAAAGTCCATACAACCCATCCGACGACCTCCGGTTCCAGAGAACCTACCGGGGCTGCCCTCGGCCTATTGGTCCTTTGCAGATGTCTTTGATAAAAAGGAATCCGAGGTACTGCCGCCACATCGTCCATACGATTGTGCCATCGACCTGCTCCCAGGAACAACACCACCACGAGGACGCATATATCCTTTATCTCCAGCCGAAACAAGGGCCATGTCTGCTTACATCTCAGAGAGCCTGGCAAGGGGGTTCATTCGGAGATCCTCCTCTCCTGCTGGAGCAGGTTTCTTCTTTGTCAAGAAGAAAGAGGGCGACTTACGCCCATGCATAGACTACCGGGGTCTGAATCAAATCACCGTAAAAAACAAGTACCCTCTGCCGCTCATTCCCGAATTGTTTGACCGGCTTAGAGGAGCTCGTGTGTTCACCAAGCTGGATCTTCGGGGTGCTTACAATCTGGTACGCATCCGCTCTGGTGACGAATGGAAAACCGCGTTCAATACGCGCGATGGACATTATGAATACTGCGTGATGCCCTTCGGCCTGTGTAACGCTCCTGCCGTCTTTCAAGAACTGGTGAACGACGTGTTCCGGGACCTTCTCTACATCTGTGTGGTAGTGTATCTAGATGACATCCTTGTCTTCTCTCCGGACCTCCAAACCCACAGAGAAAACGTACAGCTGGTTCTACAAAGACTGAGAGAGAATCGTCTGTACGCAAAGTATGAGAAGTGTGTCTTTGAGCAGTCTTCTCTCCCCTTTCTGGGGTACATCATCTCTGATACTGGACTGCAGATGGATCCCAAGAAGGTCTCCGCCATTCTCAACTGGCCTCCTCCTTCTGGACTGAAGGCAATCCAACGCTTCCTGGGATTCGCCAACTACTACCGCCAGTTGATCCCTCACTTCTCTGCCTTGACTGCTCCTCTCTCCGCTTTGACTAAGAAGGAGGCTAATCCAAAGGACTGGTCACCTGCGGCTGACGCCGCGTTTGGCTCTCTGAAGCGGGCTTTTGCTTCCTCTCCTGTACTCCACCGTCCGGAGTTAAACCGCCAGTTCACCTTGGAGGTGGATGCCTCCTCCTCAGGAGCCGGAGCAGTGCTCATGCAAAAGTCCTCCTCCGGGAAGATGGTGACTTGCGGATTCTTCTCCAAGGGCTTCTCAGCGCCTGAACGCAACTACACCATCGGTGACCGAGAGCTCTTGGCAGTCAAACTGGCTTTGGAGGAATGGCGCTACCTCCTGGAAGGTGCAGTGTACCCCGTGATTATTTACACGGACCACAAGAACTTGGAATACCTACGGTCCGCCCAGCGTCTGAACCCACGGCAAGCCAGGTGGTCCCTATTCTTTGCCAGGTTTGATTTCCAGCTTCACTTCCGACCCGCGGACAAGAATGTACGCGCTGATGCCTTGTCCAGGTCTTTCATGCCCATGGAGCAGGAGGAAGAGACTACCCAACCCATCATTTGTCCTAGTAAAATCATTCCGGTGGCCCCTGTCACCCTGGCCCAGATACCGCCCGGGAAGACCTATGTCTCCGAGGTAGACAGGGAAAAAGTGTTACACTGGGGTCATGCCTCGAAAACAGCCGGTCATGCTGGTCAGAAAAAGACATGGGGTGCGATTGTACGTCATTATTGGTGGCCATCCCTTCGCACGGACGTCGCTGCTTTTGTATCCGCCTGTTCCTCTTGTGCCAGGAACAAGACGCCCAAACACCTCCCATATGGCCGTCTTCTGCCTCTGCCGATACCCTCAGTTCCGTGGCAACACATAGCAATGGACTTTATTACGGACTTGCCATTGTCCTCCGGACACACAGTCATATGGGTCGTGGTGGACCGGTTCTCTAAAATGGCCCATTTCGTCCCTATGACTGGACTGCCCTCTGCTCAGGAACTCGCGGACGCCTATATACAACACATCTTCCGCTTGCATGGCTTTCCATTACACATCGTATCCGACAGAGGAACTCAGTTCACCTCCCGCTTCTGGAGGGCTCTCTGTAAACATCTGGGAGTGACTCTGGACTTTTCATCTGCATACCATCCTCAGTCTAATGGCCAGGTAGAGAGGGTCAATCAAATCTTGACCTCTTTCTTACGTCACTATGTTAACGCCCATCACGACGACTGGTCCGCTCTTCTTCCTTGGGCTGAATTCTCCCACAACCACCACATCAGTGAGTCGTCCTCCAGCTCTCCCTTCCATGTCGTTTACGGACTTCAGCCTTCCATCCCATTGCCTGTATCCCCTTCTTCGGATGTCCCTGCTGCAGATACAGTAGCCCGTGACTTTGCAACCATTTGGGACTCTGTCAAAGCGTCCCTTGGGCGTGCTTCCCTGCGGATGAAAAGACACGCAGACAAGAAACGTCTGGACCCTCCGTGTTTCTCTCCTGGAGATCTCGTCTGGCTTGCTTCCCAGTACGTCCGCCTGAAGATACCATCATACAAGCTGGGTCCTCGCTACATTGGGCCGTTTAAAGTCCTCAACAAGATCAATGAGGTCTCCTACAAGCTACAGCTCCCGGCCACGATGAGGATACCCAACTCATTCCACGTCTCCCTGCTCAAGCCGGTTGTCCTTGGTCCCTTCTCTGCTGCTGCCAGTCCGGCTCCTCCACCTATTGCCGATGACGACATCTATGCGGTAAGGGATATCGTGGCCATGAAGACCGTACGAGGTCGACAGTTCTTCCTGGTGGACTGGGAAGGGTATGGTCCTGAGGATAGGTCCTGGGAGCCCAGGGAGAACGTGGGCACTCCTCTGATCCGTGCCTTCATGTCCCGGTTGCGGGGAGGGGGGCGTGGGGGGGGGTACTGTCACGCTCCCCGGGTCCTCGGTTCCGCTCCCCGGGTCCTCACCCCCGCTCCCCGGCTCACCTGCCACGCTCCCCGCTCTCCAGCCTCCGGTGCCCGTCCTTCCCAGGTCCCCTGGTCTCCGATCCCGGCGCCCGACGGCTTCCCAGGCCCTGGCCGGCTCCCCTGCGTCCTCCTCTCAGATTCCTTCCCTGGCTTCTGGCACCCGGGCGGCGCGCATGCGCATTAGGGCGCGCGCGCGGTCACTGACCCTTTCTTAAAGGGCCAGCGTCCATTAACAGGAAATGAGGCTAAACAGGTACAGGGTATAAAGGGGGTTATTGTCCAAGGGGGCGGGGCCTGATCTTCGTGTTTCCTAAGCTAGGAGTCAGGTCTCCTGGTGTCTCTGTGCATATACTCACCTATCTCTCTTGTAGAGCCGTGCCTGCCTCGCCATCCAGTCCTGCCGTATCCTGAACCCCGAACGCTGTCCATCTGCCATCCTGACAGTCCGCACCATCTCGGATCCCTGCGGTGACCCGTCATCTCGCTCCAAAGGTTCCGGACCCCGCCTGACATCATCTCGGCTTCCGAACCTGAGCTGCGTCACCCGGACTACCACCTGTGACTCCGTGGTCCCAGGGACTTCTCCGCTATACTCGTGTGCACGGACTGTTCTGCTGTTTATAGTGTTCCAGCTACCGGACTCTTTACTACCATCTAGCAGTTCGGCCCAGTGGATCCACCTCCTGGGTCTGCCCGTCCACCTGGCCGTGACACATGGACGGGTACAAAATAAGGACACACTGATGCTTAGGGTACAAGACATGGACGGGTACAAGATAAGGACACACTGATGCTTAGGGTACAAGGCATGGACATACTAATGCTTAGGGTAAAAGATAATGACACTGATGCTTAGGGTAAAAGATAATGACACACTGATGCTTAGGGTAAAAGATAATGACACACTGATGCTTAGGGTAAAAGATTATGACACACTGATGCTTAGGGTAAAAGATAATGACACACTGATGCTTAGGGTAAAAGATAATGACACACTGATGCTTAGGGTAAAAGATAATGACACACTGATGCTTAGGGTAAAAGATAATGACACACTGATGCTTAGGGTAAAAGATAATGACACACTGATGCTTAGGGTAAAAGATAATGACACACTGATGCTTAGGGTAAAAGATAATGACACACTGTTTAGAGCACAAGACAAGGACAGAATGATTCTTCTGGTACATGGTATCTACATAATGACACTGGGGGTGTATAACAATTGCATACACTTGGGGTTCAAGGAAGTGACACACTGATATTTGGAGTTTAAACAATAACCCCAATACCTAGGGTCCAAGACGATTATTCTCTGCATACAGGACACTGATATACATCACATTTTATGAAACAAAGTTGCACTGGATCCTGCAGGCGGATTGTGCTGTATTATTGTTGAGGCGGCAGGTTGTGTGTGGATTTAGCTCAAAGATGTAATGTTTGGCATGCAGAAGTAATTAGCTGTAAGTGAAATGCAAAACCTTTTATTATTAAGTGAATCTCCTGGTGATATTGCAGCTCTCCACTTATTGAGCCTAAATACACTATAAACTCTTGGCAGTGGTGCGATCCTCTAATAAATACTGCACAGTTCCAGGAAATGTATTGAGACATCTCTAAAGACACTGCATAATACCTGCGGCCTAAGTGTCAGAATCTTTCAATTTTCATTGCTTGCATTATTTAAGAAGCCTCTCTTCCTTCAAGGACCTCGCTTGGGTGTTGCCACCTTAAAGTGCTGTTTGCTCTTTCCTATTCTATCTTCTTCTTAAATTCCTCTTGCCAAGAGATTCTTTCTCATTTATAAGACGCTATAGTTATTTTTCCAATCATTTTTGTTTGCGCTCAATAAATTCTAAAGTAAATAAGTGACTTTGCAAACCGGTTTGAGTAAAGAATCTCCTACCTCTTTGGGTACACAGCTCCCGTGCAGAGCCATGTGTATTAGGCTGATGGAGCTGCTGTTCCAAGGTTTTTTACTACAAACAAACCCTGTGTGTAGTGTGATCCCACAGTCATTTATTTCTCGTCTGCTTCGTGCCAAGCTGTAGAGACATCTGTGGTCACAGTGGGTTAATAATATTCAAACACAGCAGCTTATAAAGCCCTTCGTCTGAGCTACATTGCCTCAAATAATCAAAGATTGCACAGCATGTCAATGTGGGAGAAGTAGAGGATGAGGAACTGTAGTCTCTAACCTAGCGATTTCCAGCTGTAACAAAGTACAATTACCTGCATATTCTCACAATCTGCAGCTGGAATCATGCTGGGAGTTGTAGTCTTGCTGGAGAGCCGCAGGCTATTGACCACCGGTCTAGACCATTAAGAGAATGGAGTGGGAGCGATAGATCAATTACCCACGGAATGACCACGGAGCCCTGAATTTGCCACTTCACCAGCAGGCAGGTCTACTAGAAACAATGTAAGGCTATGTGCACACGTTGCGTCAAGATAGTTGCAGTTCTAAATGCATCCTCTGGCAGAAATTGTCTTTGTCAAATTTGGGTCGGACGTCAAAAACGCTATAAATACGCTTGCGTTTTTACCTCGTTTTACATGCTTTTTTATTGCTTAAAGTCAGATGTGTTTTGATTACAAAAACACTACTAAATAAAGTTTAAACATACAAACACTATGAAAAAAAAGAAAAAAATTATAATAAATATGATTAAAATCATGCCGAAAAAAGTTATATTTAATATAATTATAGCGGTTTGCTAATATTTGTGTCTAAAATGATGATAAAATATTAATTTTCATTATTTTAATTGTCGGACTATGTGTGTGTGTAAAGGGACATATCATGCCATTATTTTGATGTCATAAATGCATGCGTTTATTTTGTTAAAAACACATGTTTTCTGCATCAAAAACGCATGTAAAACGCTAGGATTTTGTTATAGGATGCGTTTTGAAAGTTCTCATTGACTCTAATGTTAGCAAAACGCTGCCAAAATGGCAAACACAATTGACATGCTGCTTCTTAAAACGCTGAGTTTTTGCCACAATTTCTACAACTAAAACGCTGCGTTTATAAAAGCATTGTGCGCACAAGAAATCCCGTTTTCCCATAGACTTTGCTTGAAAATCAAAACGCATGTATTTTGGCATTAAAACACTGCATTTGAAAAAGCAGCAGAACCGCAGGTAAAAACGCAAAGTGCGCACATTGCCTAAGGTGGGCTTTGCACACTACGACATCGCAGGTGCGATGTCGGTGGGGTCAAATCGAAAGTGACGCACATCCGGCGTCACAGCCGATATCGTAGTGTGTAAATCCTTTTTGATACGATTAGTCGTTATCGTATCATCGGTGTAGGGTCCGACATTTCCATAATGCCGGGTGCAGCGACAGGTACGATGTAGCTCCTTGTTCCTGCGGCAGCACACATCGCTGTGTGTGAAGCCGCAGGAGCGAGGAACATCTCCTTACCTGCGTCCCGGCTGCAATGCGGAAGGAAAGAGGTGGGCGGGATGTTTACATCCTGCTCATCTCCGCCCCTCCGTAGCTATTGGCCGCCTGCCGTGTGACGTCGCTGTGACGCCGCATGACCCGCCCCCTTAGGAAGGAGGCGGGTCACCGGCCAGAGCGACGTCGCAGGACAGGTGAGTGCATGTGAAGCTGGCGTAGCGATAATGTTCGCTACGGCAGCTATCACAAGATATCGCTGCTGCGACGGGCGCGGGGACTATCGCGCTCGACATCGCAGCATCGGCTTGCGATGTCGCAGCGTGCAAAGTACCCCTTAGGGGGGGGTTTCCTCAATGGGGTTTGTTGCATTTTTGATGCAGTGGATATTAGCAGCTTTTCTGCACAATAAACATGACTTGCATCTTTTGAATGTGGTTTTATCTGCGTTTGGAGTAGAAACTAATTGACAAATTACTTATATTTTTTATCTGCATTTTTTTCCACACCTATTTCAAGCCTAAAGATAAGCAATTTTTGTGCGTTTTTTTTTCATCTGCTGCAATAGAAATTGACATGTTGCAAGTTGAAAAATCACATCGCAGGTCAATTGTGCAGCATAAAATAATGCATAGCCACACCAGGTAAAATTAAACTCATCCATTTTGATAAATTTCACAAAGTACACAATGGAAATAGTGCAGCATTTACATAGCCTTAAAGGGGTGATTTACTACTCGGCATAGTGGCCACACATCGATGTAACCTCATCAAGAAGGCTTTTGCTCAAATACCTTGTTTAGTGAGTTGTACCTCTAAGCGGCGTTATTGCGGTCCACTCATCCCCATCAGGTGACCCCCGGGCTCCGTAACCTCCAAGATTTGGTGATAACACGTCAACTTCCAGTTGACCTGACATCACCGAGGCGGGCCCCAGTTTTTCCGAGTGACTGGGCTGTGGGCAAAGTTTCACCGCTTGTCACAGCCCAGTATCTCGCGTGCTCTCTCCGCTGCAGAGTGCCGCAAGCCGGAGCGGTGCTGGGCTGTGACGAGCGGTGAAACTCTGCCCACAGCCCTCTCAGGGAGACTGGGGCCACCTCGGTGATGTCTGGGTCAACTGGAAGTTGACATAACCTCACCGGATCTTAAAGGTCACGGAGCCCGGGGGTCACATGATGGGCACAATTGACTAAACAAGGTATTTGAAGAAAGCTTTTTTTATGAGGTTTACATCAATGTCTGGTCACTATGCCGAGTAGTGAACCACCTTTTTAATTAAGTAGCAATATTGATCATATGTGTGGCACAGTTGCTCAGTGGTTAGCACTGCAGTCTTGCAGCGCTGGGGTCCTGGGTTCAAATCCCATCAAAAACAACATCTGCAAGGAATTTGTATGTTCTCCCCGTGTTTGTGTAGGTTTCCTCCAGGTACTCCGGTTTCCTCCCACACACCAAAGACATATTAATAGGGAATTTAGATTGTGCACCCAATGGAGACAGTGTTGCTGATGTATGTAAAGCGCTGTGGAATAAATGGCACTATATGTGAATATATATTATTATATAGATTTACTAAAACTGGTGCATTTGGAATTAATATGAATTTAGTTGAGACAAAATTCAAAGGGAACCGGTCACCTGGTTCATGATGTCCAAACCTTGGGCAGCATGAATCAGATCCTGGCTGCATACTAGCACAATTGCAGCCAGTATTTCTGAGAAAATGTACTTTAAAGATCTGGCCGGGGATCATATCCATAGATGAGAGTAGTCCAGCGCTGCCCCTGGCTGGTTTTTCCCCATAGCCACTCTTTGTGGTTGACTTGTCTCGCTATTGAAGAGACCTGTCAATCATTTCTAGCAGTGCTGGGAGAAGTCAACCAGGGAAGGCGGGGGACTAGTCCTGTCTCCGGCTATAGACCTCGGCCGGATCTTTAAAGCATATTTTTTCTGAAATGCTGGAGCGTTTGTTTACCTGCAAACATTTGGGCAGCACAAATCAGGTTCCCTTTGAATGTGGTCAATTTATTCCTTGCTCTTGCACTTGTAATTTTCGCTAAACTTTTGATCCAGTTTTGGTATACATTGTTGGGTTGGGCCTCAACTATTTTCCACAAAATCCTGCAAGGCTCCCTGTCGGATGAGTGCGAAAAAAATGTGTAAACTCATGGCAAGTGTGATGCATAGCATGTTCGATAGTCTTCGAGACAAATAGAGACACTATGGCTCATGTATATATTTCCATACAAATGCTTAGTAGACACTATGCCAGAGACTTACTAAATCTATTGTTACATGTTAAGATTTGGCAGATACAGATCCATTACCTTGACCCATTGGCACTGCAGCCACCAGCAAAATGAAGTATGTGCTTTTAAATAGAAATGTCCTGTTCCTATGATTCATTTCATGAATGGAACTGATACATTTAAATCAATGAGCTAGGATAATAACCATGCTAGTGTTTAGCATGAGGATCCTTTTATCATTGTCCTTTAATATAGACACAGGGGTAACCAGCTTCTCTGGCAGGATTCTCCTGTGGTTTTTTTTATAGCAGAAATGGAACAAACATCTTGTAAAATGAAAAGTGAATCGTAGTGCAAGACTTCCCACATGTAACCTATACATTAACTAGAGAATAGTGGTGACATCACTGAGAATGTAGCCTATCCATTCACTAGAGAATAGTCGTAAAATCAGAGAATGTAGCTAATCCATTAACTATAAAATAGAGGTGACATCACCGAGCATGCAGTCTATCCATTCACCGTAGAATAGTGGGGACATCAATGAGAAGGCAGCCTATCTATTCACTACAGAATAGTGGTGACATCACTGGGAATGCAGCCTATCCATTCACTAGAAAATGATGACATCACTGAGAATGTAGCCTAGCTATTCTCTAGAGAGTAATGGTGACATCACTGAGAATGTAACCTATACATTAACTAGAGAACAGTGGGGACATCAATGAGAATGTAGCCTATCGATTCTTTATAAAATAATGAATAATGATAACATCACTGAGAATGTAGCCTACCCAGTCACTAGAGAATAGTGGTGACATCACTGAGAATGTAGCTTATCCATCCATTAGAGAATAATGGTAACATCACTGAGAATACAGCCTATCCACTCACTAGTGAACAGTGGTGACATCACTGAGAATGCAGCCTATCCATTCACTATAGAATAGAGGTGACATCACTGAGAATGTAGCCTATCCATTCACTATAGAATAGAAGTGACATCACTGAGAATACAGCCTATCCATTCACTATAGAATAGTGGTGACATCACTGAGAATGCAGCCTATCCATTCACTATAGAATAGAGGTGACATCACTGAGAATGCAGCCTATCCATTCACTATAGAATAGAGGTGACATCACTGAGAATGCAGCCTATCCATTCACTATAGAATAGAGGTGACATCACTGAGAATGCAGCCTATCCATTCACTAGAGAATAGAGGTGACATCACTGAGAATACAGCCTATCCATTCACTATAGAATAGAGGTGACATCACTGAGAATACAGCCTATCAATTCACTATAGAATAGAGGTGACATCACTGAGAATACAGCCTATCAATTCACTATAGAATAGTGGTGACATCACTGAGAATGCAGCATATCAATTCACTATAGAATAGAGGTGACATCACTGAGGATGCAGCCTATCCATTCACTATAGAATAGAGGTGACATCACTGAAAATACAGCCTATCCATTCACTAAAGAATAGAGGTGACATCCCTGAGAATACAGCCTATCCATTCACTATAGAATAGAGGTGACATCACTGAGAATACAGCCTATCCATTCACTATAGAATAGAGGTGACATCACTGAGAATACAGCCTATCCATTCACTATAGAATAGAGGTGACATCACTGAGAATACAGCCTATCCATTCACTATAGAATAGAGGTGACATCACTGAGAATACAGCCTATCCATTCACTATAGAATAGTGGTGACATCACTGAGAATGCAGCATATCAATTCACTATAGAATAGAGGTGACATCACTGAGAATACAGCCTATCAATTCACTATAGAATAGAGGTGACATCACTGAGAATACAGCCTATCAATTCACTATAGAATAGAGGTGACATCACTGAGAATACAGCCTATCAATTCACTATAGAATAGTGGTGACATCACTGAGAATGCAGCCTATCAATTCACTATAGAATAGAGGTGACATCACTGAGGATGCAGCCTATCCATTCACTATAGAATAGAGGTGACATCACTGAAAATACAGTCTATCCATTCACTAAAGAATAGAGGTGACATCCCTGAGAATACAGCCTATCCATTCACTATAGAATAGAGGTGACATCACTGAGAATACAGCCTATCCATTCACTATAGAATAGAGGTGACATCACTGAGAATACAGCCTATCCATTCACTATAGAATAGAGGTGACATCACTGAGGATGCAGCCTATCCATTCACTAGAGAATAGTGGTGACATCACTGAGAATACAGCCTATCCATTCACTACAGCAGGGTTCCCCAACTCCAGTCCTCAAGGCCCACCAACAGTGCATGTTTTCAGGATTTCCTTAGCATTGCACTGCTGTTGGAGCCAGCACCTGGGCAGGTAATTACATTAACAACTGTGCAATACTAAGGAAATCCCAAAAACCTGCACTGTTGGTGGGCCTTGAGGACTGGAGTTGGGGACCTCTGCACTAGAGAATAGTGGTGACATCACTGAGAATACAGCCTATCCATTCACTATAGAATAGTGGTGACATCACTGAGAATATAGCCTATCCATTCACTATAGAATAGAGGTGACATCACTGAGAATGCAGCCTATCCATTCACTATAGAATAGTGGTGACATCACTGAGAATACAGCCTATCCATTCACTATAGAATAGTGGTGACATCACTGAGAATACAGCCTATCCATTCACTATTGAATAGAGGTGACATCACTGAGAATACAGCCTATCCATTCACTAGAGAATAGTGGTGACATCACTGAGAATACAGCCTATCCATTCACTAGAGAATAGTGGTGACATCACTGAGAATACAGCCTATCCATTCACTATAGAATAGTGGTGACATCACTGAGAATACAGCCTATCCATTCACTATAGAATAGAGGTGACATCACTGAGAATACAGCCTATCCATTCACTATAGAATAGTGGTGACATCACTGAGAATGCAGCCTATCCATTCACTATAGAATAGAGGTGACATCACTGAGAATATAGCCTATCCATTCACTATAGAATAGAGGTGACATCACTGAGAATGCAGCCTATCCATTCACTATAGAATAGAGGTGACATCACTGAGAGTGCAGCCTATCCATTCACTATAGAATAGAGGTGACATCACTGAGAATGCAGCCTATCCATTCACTAGAGAATAGAGGTGACATCACTGAGAATGCAGCCTATCCATTCACTAGAGAATAGTGGTGACATCACTGAGAATACAGCCTATCCATTCACTATAGAATAGAGGTGACATCACTGAGAATGCAGCCTATCCATTCACTATAGAATAGAGGTGACATCACTGAGAATATAGCCTATCCATTCACTATAGAATAGAGGTGACATCACGGAGAATACAGCCTATCCATTCACTAGAGAATAGAGGTGACATCACTGAGGATGCAGCCTATCCATTCACTATAGAATAGTGGTGACATCACTGAGAATACAGCCTATCCATTCACTATAGAATAGAGGTGACATCACTGAGAATACAGCCTATCCATTCACTATAGAATAGAGGTGACATCACTGAGAATGCAGCCTATCCATTCACTATAGAATAGAGGTGACATCACTGAGAATGCAGCCTATCCATTCACTATAGAATAGAGGTGACATCACTGAGAATACAGCCTATCCATTCACTATAGAATAGAGGTGACATCACTGAGAATGCAGCCTATCCATTCACTATAGAATAGAGGTGACATCACTGAGAATGCAGCCTATCCATTCACTATAGAATAGAGGTGACATCACTGAGAATGCAGCCTATCCATTCACTATAGAATAGAGGTGACATCACTGAGAATGCAGCCTATCCATTCACTATAGAATAGAGGTGACATCACTGAGAATACAGCCTATCCATTCACTATAGAATAGAGGTGACATCACTGAGAATGCAGCCTATCCATTCACTATAGAATAGAGGTGACATCACTGAGAATGCAGCCTATCCATTCACTATAGAATAGAGGTGACATCACTGAGAATGCAGCCTATCCATTCACTATAGAATAGAGGTGACATCACTGAGAATGCAGCCTATCCATTCACTATAGAATAGAGGTGACATCACTGAGAATACAGCCTATCCATTCACTATAGAATAGAGGTGACATCACTGAGAATACAGCCTATCCATTCACTATAGAATAGAGGTGACATCACTGAGAATACAGCCTATCCATTCACTATAGAATAGAGGTGACATCACTGAGAATACAGCCTATCCATTCACTATAGAATAGTGGTGACATCACTGAGAATGCAGCCTATCCATTCACTATAGAATAGAGGTGACATCACTGAGAATACAGCCTATCCATTCACTATAGAATAGAGGTGACATCACTGAGAATACAGCCTATCCATTCACTATAGAATAGAGGTGACATCACTGAGAATGCAGCCTATCCATTCACTATAGAATAGTGGTGACATCACTGAGAATACAGCCTATCCATTCACTATAGAATAGAGGTGACATCACTGAGAATGCAGCCTATCCATTCACTATAGAATAGTGGTGACATCACTGAGAATGCAGCCTATCCATTCACTATAGAATAGAGGTGACATCACTGAGAATACAGCCTATCCATTCACTATAGAATAGAGGTGACATCACTGAGAATGCAGCCTATCCATTCACTATAGAATAGAGGTGACATCACTGAGAATGCAGCCTATCCATTCACTATAGAATAGAGGTGACATCACTGAGAATACAGCCTATCCATTCACTATAGAATAGAGGTGACATCACTGAGAATGCAGCCTATCCATTCACTATAGAATAGAGGTGACATCACTGAGAATGCAGCCTATCCATTCACTATAGAATAGAGGTGACATCACTGAGAATGCAGCCTATCCATTCACTATAGAATAGAGGTGACATCACTGAGAATACAGCCTATCCATTCACTATAGAATAGAGGTGACATCACTGAGAATACAGCCTATCCATTCACTATAGAATAGTGGTGACATCACTGAGAATGCAGCCTATCCATTCACTATAGAATAGAGGTGACATCACTGAGAATGCAGCCTATCCATTCACTATAGAATAGAGGTGACATCACTGAGAATACAGCCTATCCATTCACTATAGAATAGAGGTGACATCACTGAGAATACAGCCTATCCATTCACTATAGAATAGAGGTGACATCACTGAGAATACAGCCTATCCATTCACTATAGAATAGAGGTGACATCACTGAGAATACAGCCTATCCATTCACTATAGAATAGAGGTGACATCACTGAGAATGCAGCCTATCCATTCACTATAGAATAGAGGTGACATCACTGAGAATGCAGCCTATCCATTCACTATAGAATAGAGGTGACATCACTGAGAATATAGCCGTCCAGTTAATAAAGAGCAGTGACATCACTGCAGTTAATCCATTCAGTGACATCACTAGGAATGCAATCTATATTTTCACTAGAGAGTGATGACATGACGCTGAGAATTCATCTCTAGAAAGCAGCAATGGCATCTGAGTTGCAGCCTTTCCATGTATTAGAGAGGTGACATCACTGGGAATATCCGTTCACTAGTGACGAGGCCTTCTTATCTACATGGATAATAGAGACATTGACATTTGCCAGTGCATTTATGTAAGAGTAAACATTACATTTTCATCACTATGAATAGAAGAGAGTTGATGTGTGCAAGAAAAGCAATATCATACTGAAAATATAAGGACCTTCTTTTTGCAGCCGCATTTCTCTAAAGGGAATGAAACATTACATACATTAGATGCAATGAGAGTAGACTTCCCCTAACGTATTCAGCTAATTTCACTTATTGACCTACTGTCTAATGGAAATATTGGTTTGTGTGATCACTGATAATCTTTCCTTTATGAAACCCATTTATAAAACTCATTAGCATCTGTACTGAAAGGGCTCTAATTAACTCCTTTACTCCCAGTTGTCCTCTCCGGATGTTGGACTCTTCTTTCTCCACCTCAGAGGCCCAGAACTGTGTAACCCTGGGAAGCTGCCATGTTCTTCATTTTTCCTCCCTCTCCTATTATTGTCTATAGCGGGGTCTTAGGTTTATCTGATTGGAAATATTATAGAGTGAAAACAATGAAGCCGTAAGAAGACGATGGATGATATCGATATCTTGAGATTCCGTTAGTTTCATGCCTTCCATTTCTATTTTTTTTCTGACGCTTTATTACCGTAGTTTTTATTTATATTCCAATTACTTGGTCATACCTTTGGCCTTTTATTGATGCCTTACAAAGTTTGTTATTGGTGTTTTCACAATCAAGCAAAACTGGAGTGCTTTTTGAGAACCTGACTCTCATTCTTATAGGAGCCACAATGTAATAATTCATATTGTACATTTGTTAAGGCCACTTTACACACCCGCCCCCGTCGGTTGTGCCTCACGGGCAAATCGCTGCCCGTGGAGCACAACATCGCTAGGACCCGTCACACTATACTTACCTGCCTAGCGACGTCGCTGTGGTCGGCGAACCGCCTCCTTTCTAAGGGGGCAGTTCATGCGGCGTCACAGCAGTGTCACTAAGCGACCGCCCAGTAGAAGCTGAGGGGCGGACATGAGGCCGTAACATCCCGCCCACCTCCCTCCTTCCTCATTGCCGGCGGCCGCAGGTACGATGTTGTTCCTCGTTCCTGCGGTGTCACACATAGCGATGTGTGCTGCCGCAGGAACGACGAGCAACCTGCGTCCTGCAACAGCAACAATAATTGGGAAAGGAACGACGTGTCAACGATAAATGATATGGTGAGTATTTTTGATCGTTAGCGGTCGTTCGTACGTTTCACACGCAACGACGTCGCTAACGAGGCCGGATGTGCGTCACGAATTCCGTGACCCCAACGACATCTCGTTAGCGATGTTGTTGCGTGTAAAGCGGCCTTTATAGAATGTTAAAGGGAACTTTTCAACAAATTCATTTCTTTTTATACAGTATATGTGTATAGGGAGAGACCTGTCAGTCTAGCTGAGCGGGCCGGAGAAGCCGGTGAAGACCAGACTCTCTCAGACTAGTAACCTCATCCTTGTCCAGTCTTTTCAACTTTCTCAGCTTTAGACTAAAACATACAGTAGATATTAAAGACAACCTACAATAAAATAAACCCTCCCCACAAACTATATATTTATATTTTTATATATATATATATATATATATATATATATATATATATATATATATTTTTAAATAAAGGTTGTAGACGAGCTCACCTGTCAGAGCTCAAGCCCCGGCGTCCTTGTTCTCCTTATTGCACGGACCTGAAGTGGGAGACTTCCAAGATATGTAGAACAAGATGAAGAAGGATCCAGCAAGGCAGAATGACTCCAAGGGCAACAAAGGTTTTTGGTTTTTTTCTCAGACTTTATTATCTAAGAATAAAAAATTCCAGAGCTCTTGACAAGTTGTTAAGTGCAAGGTATATGCAGTATGGACTACGCGTTTCGGTGGATGCAGCCGCCTTCTTCACGGTCCCACGGTCTTGGGACCGTGAAGAAGGCGACTGCGTCCGAAACGCGTAGTCCATACTGCATATACCCTGCACTTAACAACTTGTCAAGAGCTCTGGAATTTTTTATTCTTAGATAATAAAGACAGAGAAAAAAAAAAAACTTTTGTTGCCCTTGGAGTCATTCTGCCTTGCTGGATCCTTCTTCATCTTGTTCTACATATATATATATATATATATATATATATATATTTATATATATATATATATATATATATATATATATATATATATATATACACACACACTGTGTTTATGGACATGCAGGTCTTTGAAATGAAAATACACCTTTAGATCTTCTATCTGTTGCTGCATTCCAGAATAATCAGCATTTTCATTCTTATGCACATTAGGCTTTCAGTGCTCCTTAAGTGGCAAAACACTGAAGGAGCTTCTGTCTCTGCTCAGCGCAAGCCTCCTTAGCTTGATGGATGCTCACTATCTGATTTCCTTGCCTGGCGCCTGACTTCACGCAGACAACAAGCTATAAATCAAGCTAAAAAGGCTGGTGTTAGGCAAGGAATCAACATTGGGAGTCAGAGACTTATTAGGTGCTGTGTGACACCCGGAGCATTTAAAGCTTCATTAGCATATAAGTGAAAACAATAATTTGTCAAAAATGCAGCAACAGATAGAAAATTTAAAAGGTGTTTATGGATTTACAGCATGCCCATATATACAGGGTTTTTTTTGGGGGTGTGGCTTTGATTGCACTGACAGATTCCCTTTAAGATTAAATCAGCAGGTTTCTGATTCTTCCTTCCCTTGGTTTGGGCAGCACGAAGCAGCTTACAGTTTCCCTTTAAATGTTTAATATTTTACTCTACTAGAATCTTGTCATAAATTATATTCATTTTTCCCCGATTTAAAATATGTATTGACAAATGCATGTCAAATTATGGGGCACAAGCGTGTGTGTTTCCATTGATATATTGTCTGATCATGTAGAGAATTTTGCAGACTTCACTGATGTTTTTACATAGTGGCTTTATGCACAAATTGGTGAAGCAAAGCCAATCTGGGAACAGCAGAACTTTATCAATTTATTTTTTTAATATTTACAATTCAAAAGCTTCTTAAAAAGTTTAAATATATTTGAAAAGTTTTCCAGATACCGTGCTACATCATGTAATTGTGTCACATAAGAGCTAATTTATACAGGGCACAGAACTGCTCCGTTCTGCACCTTGCTTCCAAATATGCGCCCATCCTCTGCTGCAGATTACATAGAATTTCTGCTTTTTTTCTATCCATACAAACAAAAATTGTTTATCAATGTCATGTTGCGAATTTCTCAATAGTTTTTATCCGTGTGGCTAAGACCCTTTTATTGCTATGCGCTGTATTCTTTCTCTTCTGCTTCAACATTGTAAAAACTTTGCTGCCGTTTTCTATTTTCTCAAAGATATTTAATCTGCCGTCTTAAAGAATGAGGGAGAGTCAGGGATACACTAAGCCCTGTTCCATCTTCTTTGTATATCATAACAGTAGGATCATTTTTAGTTTGGGCTTCTCACCTGTGCCCATCCTCTTCCGGGCACCTGCCCTGATTTGAGCCCACTCCATGCCCCCATTCTCACTCCTTACTCTTGGCTCCTGATTAGGGAGATAGGCGCCTTGGAAAGTGCTACTAATCTTGATGCTTGCCACCGCCCTGCATTCTCTGGCACCGGGTACAGTGCAGGAAATTTATGGTTGGACACCACAGTGCTGATTACAGAGCCAGTAAAAAATGTCCTGGAGAGCTGTGCCAAGGCATAAAATTCACCCCTCGTGTGCCAGGAGAGTCTCTAACTCATAAACGTCCATAGAGCCGCCAGCGCTCGCTCCCTCCACACTGCTGAGTGCAGGGGAAGAGCTGTATAGATCTTCTACTTTGCTGTCTATTTCAATGACTTCACTTGCAGAACTTGCTGACTGCAGGAAACAAGAAAGAAGAGTGTGTTCTCACTGTTTTCCGAAGAGACCATGGGTTAAAGGAGTCTTCTGCATCTATAAAGGCGATAACCATTGTTGGGTTTTTTGAACTTTATCATTAGTACAATATATCTTTTACCAGTTGTGCAACATGTGTAATAAAACAGACCCCTTTCAATAAATGTGCCTATCTGGAGATATATAATTATAATTTGATGGACCCTTTTAAATGATATTATCAATAGGTGCATGGGTAATGAAATAGACTCAAATTAGTACACCTAGGAGTGCAAATATCTTTATATCAAGCCCCCTGAAATTATGAGATTTATACAATTTCTTTATCTAGTGGATATTCTTATAGGTCCCCTTTAAAGTACACTCATACTAGCGTATAGCTAGTTGTATAACAAGGATGAGTGCTATCCAATGTTTTATCAGATAGCACCCGCTCCAATGTTATACCAAGGAGCAGTGCCGAGTCGACATGAGAAAAGAATCGCAGCATATATCAGATGGCGTGCACCCATACAAATCAAAAGGTGCATTCAAAACCTAGAACTGCACTGTGATGATAGCCGATATACGCCGACAGACAATGGAGAAGGTGGATAAATTAGCCTCTCATGAGAGAGAGAGAGAGAGTATCCCTTTCCTGTTTTATACAGTTCAACTATCTTTTCCCGTAGATTCATTGACAATTCTTTTGCTTTCCCCATGAGTCACAATCCAGAAACATCAGTGGCTGGATGAAAGATGCAAGAGTCTGTCTGGATCCCAGAAACTCACTCAGCTTTTATGCAGACACTGATTACAAGCAAACAGGTCACAGGGGAGGATGTGCCATTCAAACCAGCCATTCAAACCCATTTGTGTCAACTTCAGTGCATGTTATCAGGTTACAAACACCAGGGTGTGTGAACTTTTGATAAGGGTCATTTGGGTGTTTTTGGTTGTCATTGTGATTTAAAAAGAGAAAACTCAGTAGTTTGACAATAAATGGCTTCACCCGACCACTAACCATGAGTATAAAAAATGTTTTTTGTGTTAGCATTCATATTCTCTGAAAAAAAGACCAAGAAGGCAAAAAAATCTGCCGGGGTATGTAAACTTTTGAGCACAATTGTATATCCCATCCACTTTGCTGGAACTGTAAAACGCTGCTTTTGACTCAGAAAAAATATCCAGTATCAACTCACTCAAAACTGGTTGTGGGCACACAGGCAAAAATTCTCCCATGCACAGGAAAGCTCTGAAGAGCCGCTGTCAGATTCCTCTGGCAGAGACTTTTCTTCTGGGAGAACAAAAGAATTGGCTGCGGGGTGGATCTTTCTCATCCTCTGTATCTTGTGTAAGGGGTACTTTACACGTTGCGACATCGCTACCACTATATCGTCGGGGTCACGTCATTAGGGACTCACATCCGGCGCTGGTAGCGACATCGCAACGTGTAAATCCTAGATGGAACAATGAATGAGCACAGAAGCGTACAATCTCGCTGATCTGTGTAACGTCGTTCATTTCCATAATGTCGGATCGACCGCAGGTACGATGTTGTTTGTCGCTCCTGCAGCACCACACATCGCTGTGTGTAAACCCGCAGGGGCGACAAACATCTCCTTACCTGCGTCCCGACGGCAATGCGGGAGGAAGGAGGTGGGCGGGATGTTATGTCCCGCTGATCTCCGCCCCTCCGCTTCTATTGGCCGGCCGATTAGTGACGTTGCGGTGACGTCGCTGTGACGCCGAATGCACCTCCTTCTTGAAGGAGGGTTTGTTCGGCAGTCACAGCGACGTCGCAGGGCAGGTATGTGCGCGTGAAGCTGCCGTAGCGATAATGTTCGCTACGGCAGCAATCAATACATATCGCATGTACGACAGGGGTGGGTACTATCGCGCTGGACATCACTAGCCGATGCTAGCGATGTCGCAGCGTGTAAAGTACCCCTTAGTGCTGTCAAGAGACCCCCATACAGATTACACTGATGGCCGATGCCTTTGATATCAGCGGGTTTGGAGAACCTTATGCTATTGAATATGGGGGCTTTGTGCTATAGGGGGATATCTTCTAAAATACAAACATAAAAGTGATCAAAACTAGCAATTGTAATCATCAGAATTGGATTGTGTCATATCCTTTATGCTCTGCATTAGGTAAGTTCTGACATTTTTGTGACTCTGCTGCTAGAAATTCCCGGTGTCGGTGTGGCCTGCGTAGAGCTGCCACAGGAAAGTGTCTGGTCACCTTTCTGCCGCTTTCACACGCTGGTTTACCACTTAATCCGATTTTAAAAATCCTGCTGTGGATAGTTGGCTCTGTCACTGCTAATCTACTTATCTTATTATAAGTATCTGTATAACTATTTTGTGAAGATAATAATAGTTTCTCCTTATTTAATGTACATTGTATTTTGTTCTGCTGTCAGCACTTTCTGCTTTCTGCAGTCCCAGGCTGTGGGGAGTCCGCTCTACTCCTCTCTACTCCTCATAACCACAAGAATCATTAGGGTTGGTTATTTGCCATGTGATTGAAACATATTAAGGAATTTCTATTTAATCATGGCTCACATCTTAAAGAGGGGCAGCACGGTGGCTTAGTGGTTAGCACTGCAGTCTTGTGGTGGCTCAGTGGTTAGCACTGCAGTCTTGTGGTGGCTCAGTGGTTAGCACTGCAGTCTTGTGGTGGCTCAGTGGTTAGCACTGCAGTCTTGTGGTGGCTCAGTGGTTAGCACTGCAGTCTTTGTGGTGGCTCAGTGGTTAGCACTGCAGTCTTAGTGGTGGCTCAGTGGTTAGCACTGCAGCTTGTGGTGGCTCAGTGGTTAGCACTGCAGTCTAGCAGCACTGGGGTCCTGGGTTCAAATCCAACTAAGGACAATATCTGCAAGGAGTTTGTATGTTCTCCCCATGTCTGTGTGGGTTTCCTCCAGGTACTCCAGTTTCCTCCCACACTCCAAAAACATACTCATAGGGAACCTAGATTGTGAGCCCCAATGGGGACAGTGTTGCCATTGTATGTTAAGCGCTGTGGAATTACCAGCGCTATATAAATGAATAAATATTACATTATTATTATTCACATTTTCGTAACTTGAAGCTCATTGGTCCCAATGCAAAAGATCCAATGAGTTGCCAATTACAACAAGTAATTAATAGTATTGATCTTTTCATATAGGACAAGCGTATTTTGGGCCATCTAGTCTGCAGGGCCCATTTGTGATTGCAACACCTGCTAAGATGCTCATTTGGTGCAGAAAATGTACTGCATCTTGTCATTCTTTCAGCATTTTTCCACCCCAAAATGCATGAAAAAAACCTGCAGTGTCATGATCCTGATTGGCAGTGCTTTGCTCTCCTGCAGAGCCGATGTCTTGTTTTTCTGTTATGCTCAGGTGGACGGGTTGTTCCCAGCCTCGGGCCCTGTTTTGGTTTTGGAAGGGGCCAGTTTACTGAAGCCTTGTTCTAGGTGACTGCTCTTCTTGATTTTGGAGCAACACCTCCCAGAACGCCACCGGTGATAGTTCCTGTATTGCAGTTGTGTCTCTGGTTCCCGTAAGTGACTGTCCTGATCTTGTCCCCACTACCACTAACCTACCATAAGTACCCTTCTCCGCCCGTTCCCCTGACTCTGACTCGACTACCAGGCTTCCCTGACCTCCGGCTCGTACCCTGACCTCAGCTCTGCTCTTTCCCTGTGTACCTGATGTGACCACCTGGATTCCATACCTCCGGGCTCATACCCTCACTTTGGCTCTGCTCCCTCCCCGTGCACATGATGTGACCTCCTGGCTTCCAAACCTCCGGCTCATACCCTGACCTCTGCTCCGCTCTCTCCCTGTGCACCTAATGTGATTTTCCAGCTCCTGACCTTTTGGCTTGTTCGACTACTCCTCCGCTAGTGTTTCTAGCGACACCTAGTGTTGGGGCATCTCACTACTCCTCCATTAGTGTGTCTTGCAACACCTAATGTTAGGACATCACAAGCAGCAGGAACACACGTTTTTTTCTCCCAGGAGATGCAGATTTGGGGCAGAAATTTCTGCAACCAAATACTCAGTCTTTCATGGGACAATGAAACATTATGTGGGAAAATGAAACAGTACATGAGTCCGCACATAATGACTTGTCTGGTCCTGTTAGCTCCCCCCAATACAGAGAAGCTTTTCGTACTTGCTATGTCCTACGGCTGGAGATCTTGAATAGGGGACCTCTCCAAACTCAAAATACCGTACTGGAAGATTTAGTAATTGGTTTTCTAAATCAATCCGCCTCTATAAAATCACTTTCACTAAATATTTCATGTCTCAGGCCTGTCCTTATTTCCACTAGGGACTCTATTTCTATTTAATTTTGTCTTCCCCTGTTTTTATATTTTATCCCGACTTATGTTTTCTTTCCCTCTGTAACATTGACACAGTCCCTCCGCCTTGATCTCTCTCATCGCTTCATGTCCAACCATCGACATCTGCTGTTTTACTACATGAAGCTCCCAGCATCCCTTTTAATGATTGGGAATGGCCACTGTTGAGTGTCTTGCCTTTGAAGTAGCAATAAGCTTCCATATGTAGTGTTCACACTGTGCCATACACCTGGCTCCCCGTGTCATGAGTGAGCTGAGGACATGGTTCACACTAGTTCTTATCCTTGATTACGCGACACAGTCCTCGAGCCAACAACGGTGAGGCTGTAATTAAATCAGATGTGCCGTTGTGTTCAGAGCTTCATTTTTAATACTCTTCGGAAGGATTACAGAGCATTTTCCCCTGAAAATAAGAAAAACAAGTAAATATAGTTGAATATATTTATTCATATATTTTAAATATATCCATTATGATGTATCCTCAGCAGTATTTCTTCTTTTCAGGCTCCATATTTAAGACTAGGTTCATATATTGTGAATCTGACATTAATTACAAGAAGATCCACGGCAAAAAGCTGAGGCCGAAACTCAAAAAGTTCTGTGGAAGTTTTGCCACAGATCCAAAGATGAATTAGCAAACTGCCACTAAATGTAGTTCATTTGTGGCTTTTCCATGTGGAATTTACAATAAGAATGTTCATTCTTGTGGTTGATTTTTCTGTGAAAACACACCCAAAAAAATAATAGTTTGTTTTCTGCAGTATGTGAATGGGCTATGGAATACCCATTTGCTTATAATTTCTGTAAAATGTTTGTTTATTTTGTCCAGAATTTATGCCGATATCATCACTTGTGAACAGGGGATATTTTTCTGATGTAAGCCCCATGAGTGGTGGCATCAATCCACCTGGACCTGCTCCTGCAATATCTGCTTCTGTCACCAGGAGATGCTGTATTCATTCTTTGTGTTGGGTTGGTGATGGCGGAGACACCATGACAAGAAGCTCTAGGCGGTGCAGACTCTGTCCAGCCAGAGATACTAGTGTGGCTGGGACCTGTAGTGCTCCCCCAGTATGGCAGTATGTATATGTATGTGTTCTGTTTAGTAGGAGTAATCAGCTCCTTGCTGTGGCCAATGGGACATCACTAGATCCTACTCTCAGCATAATGCAGGGAGGTGCCGGTTATAGTTTATACTTGCTCTTGTTCACTCTTGCCTTTGTTCAGACTGATCCCTCTTTTTGGCCTATGTTTAGATTATCCTTTTTCCTGATGATTCTGTTACGATCCCTGACCTCCTGGTATAGGCGCAGCTTTTGACCACCATTTGCCAGCCCACTCCATTGGAGAGAAGCCACTCTTTGGAACCTACCAGGGGTCCCTATGTAAGTCCATATCTGTGTAATCCCTGACCGCCTGGTATAGACCCATCTTTCTGACCACCATTTGCCAGCCCACTCCATTGGAGAGAAGCTACTCTTTGGAACCAACCAGGGGTTCCTATGTAAGTCCATATCTGTGTAATCCCTGACCTCCTGGTATAGACGCAGCTTTTGACAACCATTTGCCATCCCTCTCCATTAGAGAGAAGCCACTCTTTTGAACCAACCAGGGGTCCCTATGTAAGTCCATATCTGTGTAATCCCTGACCTCCTGGTATAGACGCCGCTTTTGACCACCATTTGCTAGCCTACTCCATTGGAGAGAAGCCACTCCTTGGAACCAACCATGGGTCCCTATGTAAGTCCATATCTGTGTATAGGGGTTAAGGATGAAGCCCAGGGCACCCCCAAGAATTTGTTAATCAAAGTGACATGAGCAAAGACTGTCCTTTTAAGCCGTATGTAAGAGCTGCCAGCTTAAGAGCTCATTCAGATGTCAGTTTTTTCACATACAAGAAAAACAGACCAAGTTTCATCATTGATTTTTCTTAGCGTTTAAACAGGTTTTTTTTTCTCATCAGTGAAAAAAAAGTTTCTCTGCCTTCTCCTGACTCTCAGTCCATTAAAAATGGACAGCGCATGGATGGTATCTGAATGTTGTCCTTTTTTTTTCCATGGACCCATAGACTTTCCTTGCCGAGTTTGATCAAAGTCAGACAAGTCTCTGCAATTTTGCACAGACCTCTCAGTATGAGGAAAACAATCAGACGTGTGAACATCCCTCATAGATTGCCAAAAGAGAGACATATCAGTAGCTCAGCGAAGCCTTTTTTTCTGCTTTGCTTCATCTGGCACTGGAAACTTACAGTACGTGGAGGTACAAGATGGCTTCAATTACGTTTTAGGAAATCCTAGGATAAAAGATCATGTCTTCTGAGGAAGCTAAAGCCAGAGCATCATTAGACCTTCAAAGCTGAAGCCAGAGCAGCATTAGACCTTCCAAGCTGAAGTCAGAGCATCATTAGATCTTCCAAGCTGAAGTCAGAGCATCATTAGACCCTCCAAACTGAAGCCAGAGCATCATTAGACCTTCCAAGCTGAAGCCAAAGCATCATTAGACCTTCCAAGCTGAAGTCAAAGCATCATTAGACCCTCCAAACTGAAGCCAGAGCATCATTAGACCTTCCAGGCTGAAGCCAGAGCATCATTAGACCTTCCAAGCTGAAGCCAGAGCATCATTAGATCTTCCAAGCTGAAGCCATACCATCATTAGACCCACAAACTGAAGTCAGAGCATCATTAGACCTTCCAAGCTGAAGTCAGAGCATCATTAGATCTTCCAAGCTGAAGTCAGAGCATCATTAGACCCTCCAAACTGAAGTCAGAGCATGATTAGACCTTCCAAGCTGAAGTCAAACCATCATTAGACCCTCCAAACTGAAGCCAGAGCATCATTAGACCTTCCAGGCTGAAGCCAGAGCATCATTAGACCTTCCAAGCTGAAGCCAGAGCATCATTAGATCTTCCAAGCTGAAGCCATACCATCATTAGACCCACAAACTGAAGTCAGAGCATCATTAGACCTTCCAAGCTAAAGTCAGAGCATCATTAGACCTTCCAAGCTGAAGCCAGAGCATCATTAGACCTTCCAAGCTGAAGCCAGAGCATCATTAGACCTTCCAAGCTGAAGTCAGAGCATCATTAGATCTTCCAAGCTGAAACCAGAGCATCATTAGACCTTCCAAGCTGAAGTCAGAGCATCATTAGACCTTCCAAGCTGAAACCAGAGCATCATTAGACTTTCCAAGCTGAAGTCAGAGCATCATTAGACCTTCCAAGCTGAAACCAGAGCATCATTGGACCTTCCGAGAGGACAATGATCCCAAGTATACCTCAAGGGCCACCAAGATTTGGTTTTAGAAGTTCTGTAAGATTTTGGAGCTCGACCTTCACCGTCACTTGACTGAAACACCATAGAATATCTTTTGTGGGATGGAAGAATTGGTGCAGAAATGCTAAAGAGAATCTGCAACATGAAAAAAGCACAAAATGTGAACTTCGCCTTAATGTATCTGTTCCCCCACATTATTGTTCTTTGAGGCTGTTGACCTTGCAAGAAATGCAATGAGCTACATCAAAGGTAACAGTCACGTATTAACAATGTAGCTTGTACTGTGATTTTTTTATGTGAAATGCTATTTCATGTATAGAAACCACGATCCAGCATTTCCATGTGACTATGGAATAGTTTTGTCAGACTTTGTTATTACTATTGGCGTTATAACACCTTCTCCGTTCCTGCATTACATCAGATACCAGCTGTGAATATATATTTCTAGTCAAAAACTGGCAACTGTAGAAGTCAAATGCAATATCCCTCCCGTCACTCAGGTTTACACCATGTCAACATATTCTGCAGATGTGCACAGAGAATGTCCCCAAAGTGAGTGTCCTGTGCTCCTCTCAATTCATAGGGCACATTCAGCTGCATGTTATCATTTACATATTGAAGTATTATATACAATTAATTTGTTGTAATGCATTGTACTACTCCATAAAGTCCATAATGTGCATAGCATTTATTACATCTATGGCCGCATTTAGACAGAAATGGATCTTAGCCCTTTGTTTGTTTCTTTCTTTTTAGATCTCTATCTTTCTTCCTTTTTCTTTCTTTGTTTTTTACTTGCTTCTTTCTGTTTATTTCTCTTTTTTCTTCCACGACTCTTTCTCTCTCTGTCTTTCTTCCTTCTTTTTTCTTTCTTTCTTGTTTTTTTTTATTTAGTGTCTTTTTTTTCTTTCTCTTTCTATGTATTTCTTATCCTTCTGTTTTCTTTCCTTTTTCTTTCTTTGATTATTACTTCTTTCTTTTTTCCCTCATGTATTTCTATCTCTGTCTTTCTTTCTTTTTTTTTCTCCTTTTTCCATGTATCTCCTTCTACATCTCTGGTCTTCCTTCTTTTCTCATTCTTTCTTTTTGTGTCTTCCTTCTTTCACTTTCCTTTTTCTTTTTTTTTCTCTTTCTTTCTTCCATCCTTTTTCTCTTTGTTTATTTCCTTCTTGTTCTCTTTAAGCATCTCCATCTCTTTCTTTCTTTCTTTTTTTCTTTCCATGTATCTATCTATTTCTGTCTTCTTTCCTTTTTCTCTTTGTTTTTCTTTCCATGTATCTCTTTCTATCCCAGTCTTTATCTTTCTTCTTTCTTTATTTTTTTTCTATTTTTTGGCTTACTTTCTTTTCCTCTTTTATTTATTTCTTTGTCATCTTGTTTCTTAGTTTTTTAAGGTTTATAGTAGATATAAGTCCAAGTTCAACCTATAACCTAACATGTTAATCCAGACGAAGTCAAAATTCCCTGAGGAAGATGCTAATTGCCCCCATACTAGGGAGAAAATCTACTCCTGACTCCAATCAGACTAGTTTCCTGGATTAACGTCCCATCACAGAAACCTGTAATATTATATTTTTCAAGAAAAGAATCCAGACCTCCTTAAACTTTTTATTGATTCAACCATTACAACATCGTGTGTCAGTTCAGTTCCATAATCTCACTGCTCGTACGGTAAAGAATTTGTGACTGTGACTATAAATGACATTTCTGTGATTACATTTTCCTTTTTTTTCTAATCTATATAGCTCTAAGGGGTACTTTTCACATAGCGAGATCGCTGCTGAGTCACAGGTTTTGTGACGTACCAGTGACCTCATCAGCAATCTCGCTGTGTGACACTAAGCAGCGACCTGGCCCCTGCTGTGAAATCGCTGATCGTTACACACTGTTCTGGTTGATTTTTTTTGCTCGTTGGTCTCCCGCTGTGCAGCACACATCGGCGTGTTTGACAGCGGGAGACCAACGAGCACCGACTCTGTGTAAGCGGTGTACGCTGGTAACCAGGGTAAAAATCGGGTAACTAAACAAAGCACTTTGCTTGGTTACCCGATATTTACCTTGGTTACCAGCGTACACCGCTTAGCGCTGGTTCCCTGCACAGATAACCAGGGTACACATCGAGTTACTAAGCAAAGCGCTTTGCTTAGTTACCCGATATTTACCCTGGCTACGTGTGCAGGGAGCCAGCGCTAAGCGGTGTATGCTGGTAACCAGGGTAAATATCAGGTAACCAAGCAAAGCGCTTTGCTTAGTTACCCGATATTTACCTTGGTTACCAAGCGCAGAGTCGCTGGTGGCAGGTCGCTGGTGAGATCTGCCTGATTGACAGCTCACCAGCGACCATGTAGCGACGCACCAGCGATCCTGACCAGGTCGTATCGTGGTCGGAAACGCTGGTACGCCGTTTAGCGAGATGGTACCCTAACATTGAAGCTGGGTACAAGTCTCCCATATTGCTTCACCCTTAGACTGTATGTTTCTTGATGGAAATGGTCTGGAAGTAGTCTGAATATCTTGTACGGAACCAGGTGATGTATTAATGACCATGCTGTCGACCTACTTGAGGGATGGGAGCAAACACTGTAATTACAGCGGGTCACATATCCTTGGAAAAACCTCTGATAAATAGAAGACTGCACAAGATGCACAATGATGTCATTTCCTTGGAGTGAGCACTCCTGTTACATAATCATATCCTAATTACAATGCAGCATGATGTCATTGTATATATGTGAAATCACTGGAGGTTAGAACTATAGCTTTTAAAATCAGGGTCCAAGAACTCCACGGTAGAGATAATGTCAAAGTGAATACAGGACCTATTAGGCTATGGGTTTTTTTTTGCATTTTTTTTATTGCATTATTTCATTTGTTACAAAACTGCATGCAAATCCTGATGCCAACAAAGTCAATGAGAATCATGATGTTTTGTGCACAAGTTGCGTTTTTTTCCCTTGCAGATTTGGTGCAGAAATAAATGTGCAGCATGTCAATTCTTTCAGTGTTTTCTGCACCCCAGAATGCATAGAATATGCATGCAAAAAAATGTACTAACATTTTTTTTTTCTGCCAAGAGATGCAGATTTGGTGCAGCCAAATAGTGTGAACACATAGCCTAAAACTGGTAGCACCAATGCCTTGAGCAGCCACCCGTAGTCATGACCCAGTCTTGAGAGTAAAGGCCCCGTTACACACAACGACGTATCTAACAATATATCGCCGGGTCACAGATTCCGTGACGCACATCCGGCATCGTTAGCGACGTCGTTGCGTGTGACACCAACGAGCGGCCATTAACGATGGAAAATACTCTACCTTATCGTTGATCGTTGACACGTTGTTCATTTTTAAAAAATCGTTGATTGTTGAGGACGCAGGTTGTTCTTCGTTCCCGAGGCAGCACACATCGCTACGTGTGACACCTCGGGAACGACGAACTACAGCTTACCTGCGGCTGCCGGCAATGAGGAAGGAAGCAGGTGGGCGGGATGTTACGGCCGCTCATTTCCGCCCCTCCGCTTCTATTGGGCGGCCGCTTAGTGACGCCGCTGTGACGCCGCACGAACTGCCCCCTTAGAAAGGAGGCAGTTCGCCGGCCACAGCGACGTCGCTAGGCAGGTAAGTCCGTGTGACGGCTCCGAACGATAGTGTGCGCCACGGGCAGTGATTTGCCCGTGACGCACAAATGACGTGGGTGGGTTACGCTCGCTAGCGATTCGATATCGCTGCATGTAAAGCCCCCTTAAGGGTTCTTTTCCACTTGCTCTTAGCTTGTGATGTGATTTTGTGATCGTATCACAGCTTCAGAGAAGAAGGAGGGAGCACTTTCTCCCCATCTGCTCCGCTGTCTGTCTCTGCGTATATCGCACTGCAGTCGCATAACATGCGAGAACAGTGCGATGTTTCACACGCTCCCATAGGCTTGTATGGGGGTGTGTGAGCTGAGACTCACTGCAAAATGTAGCATGCTGCGATTGCACCGAGAGCACGATTCATGTCGAGAAATAAAAGGCAAGTGGACACTGCCTCATTGATTAACACTGGTGCGAGTATGATCCGATTTTTTATCGTATCGCACTTGGACATGAAAATCGCAAGTGGAAAAGAGCCCTAACAATGAGAGGACACTCATGGAGCCGCGGGCCGGGGGGAAGCCTTGCGTGCAAACGTGAGATTTAAGCAGAGTATTACGTACAAACTGTTGTGTTTCTCAGAAGCCACAGGCAGATTTCTTTGTCATCCAAAGCCTCACCCATGACTGACGTGCCGGCTGCTTACACGCCTTTAGCAGCAGTGATACAGAAATCACTCAGGACCAGAAACCTGAGCCCAAAAATACCGATTACAAATAACAACACAAAACAGTGATTATATTACACAGATATGATGGCTGCGTGCAATATACAGGACAAGAAATATGCACATTAGGCTGCATTTAGAGTTTCTTCTACTTTTTACTGTAATCACAATTGACTTTGTGATTACCACTGTTACTTTGCAGCGCTGGGGTCCTGGGTTCAAATCCCACCGGACGACATCTGTGAGGAGTTTGTATGTTCTCCCCGTGTTTGCGTGGGTTTCCTACAGGTTCTGCGGCTTCCTCCCACACTCCAAAAACAAACTGATAGAGAATTCAGATTGTGAGCCCCAATGGGGACAGTGATGATGATATATGTAGCATAAGAAATACAATTATTTAAAAAAAATTGCATTGATTTTATTTTTCCCTGCTTCTTATATGTTGGATCATCGGTATTGCTATTGTCATAGCCGCCGTCTCTCCTGCAGTGTCCAGTTCAGTAAATAATCATATCTTTCACAATATCCTATATACAATGTCCTTTTCTCATTTGTTTTGTGCAGCAGATTTTGTCTTTAGTATCATTGGGGATTTGTGTAAAACAGACGACACACAGAAGACAAACTTTGTACCCCAGAGATCCATTTTGAGTTTCATCCATTTTTAACACATCCATTGGTAAGAATTAATGGATAAAAAAAAGTTTAGTGAAATAAAAAAAAAAACAGATGAAAGAAAAAAAGATGCTAATAGAATAACATCTAAGAAAAAAATGGGTCTGTTTCTCTTGAATGGTAATAAAAACATGGGGGAATGTAGCTTTAGGCCGTATTCATACAAGTGTATGAAGAATTGTTTGATTTAGGCCAGGGGTCTCAAACAAATCCACCGCACATAAAAAAAAGTTAATATGACGGGATACATTCTTTGTTCGGTAAGATGACGTTTTCAGTAATCCCGTTATTTTTCTATATTACTTTTTTATCTAAATTTTTTTAATTCTTTTTAATGGTGTTTATCATATGGGTTATGGTCTCATTGTTTAATTCAGTTTTTACATAAAACAGCGATTTTAATGGCCAAATGTTTTTCTGTTATTTTTTTCACACTTCTTTTTGACATTTTTTTAAATGTTTTACCTTTTTTTGTTCCCCAATTGCCCCCATAGAGTAATATTGTTTTAGGCATCCCCCTCATAGTATTTCTGGCTCCCATTTTGTAATAATGTCCCCAATCCTGTAATAATGTTCTTCATCCTGTAATAATGTCTGTCATTTTGTAATAATGTTTCTTTTCCTGAAATAATGCCCACCATCCTGGTCCCCACATTGTAATACTGGCCTCCATCTTGTAATAATCTTCTTTGACAATGCCCACCATCCTGTAATAATGTCCCTTGTCTTGTAATAATGTCCCCTTCCCAGTCTCCTCCTTATAGAAATGTACCTATCCTCGTCCTCTTTTTGTAGTAATGTCCCCTTCCTGGTCCCTTTATTGTATTAATGTCTAAATCATGATCCCCCATCTTGCAGTAATGTCCCCATCCTGGTCCACATCTTGTAGTATTGTACCTCATTCTGGTCGCCATCATCTAGTAATGTCTCTCACCCTGGATCCCTCCTTGTAGTAATGTCCCTATCCTGCTCCCCTTCTTGTAGTAATGTCACCATCCTGGTCACTTTATTGTAGTAATGTCCCCATCCTGGTCCCTTTATTGTAGTAATGTCCCCATCCTGGTCCCTTTATTGTAGTAATGTCCCTATCCTGATCCCCATCTTGTATGTCCATCCTCGTCCACATCTTCTAGTATTGTACCTCATCCTGGTCCCCATTTTGTAGTAATATCTCTCACCCTGGTCCCCTTCTTGATGTAATATCCTCATCCTGGTCCACATCTCAGAGTATTGTACTCTATCCTGGTCCCTTTCTTGTAGTAATGTCCTAATCCTTGTCCCCATCTTGTAATATTGTCCTTCATCCTGATCCCCTTCTTGTAGTAATGTCCCCATCTTGCAATAGTATCCATCATCCTGGTTCCCTTCTTGTAGTAATGTTGAGCCACCATGCTGCCTGAGATTTATAGAAATCTCCTGGCCACTGTGCATTTATTTTACTCAGTATAAACGGACCTGTGGTGCGCGTTTAAAATCCGCAACGTCACTTTCTCTCGCGGGTACGCTGAGTTTTCTGTGCAGATTTTCCCATAGACGTGTATTAGATGTGGAGAAAACACAAGTAAAAAAAGTATGTAAACCGCACATGACTGCATGAATAAAGTTTTGTAATAGCCAAATATCAGTAAATATCAATATCAAAGCAGCTTTATTTAAAACATGACACACAAAGGAGAGACAAAAACCAGTGTCAGAAACACGATAAGAATTCATGAACAATCTCAAAAAAATGCAAGTAACCAAATTGACATTGTAGGTGCAGAAATTCTGCAACATCAAAAACTCAGCAAAAGCTCATCGTGAAGACAGAAATCCAGAAAAAAACAGGCGATTTTCATCCTTATGGTCACCTTTTTTGCTTCCGTGTGTAATCCATATGTTCGCTTTTTACATCCATATGGCATCTGTTTTCATGTAGCAGGAGTAAAAATAAGATTCAAAAGATCAAATAGTTTCCCGTGTTAATAATTGCAATATAGCCTTAAAACGGCGCAATACTGATGGTCTGTGCTGGATCACAAACTTTAATAGGTGAGTCTCATCTAAAATACGGAAGCGAATAGTGGCGACTGTGATTTTTTTTTTTTCTCACATTTTGGGTCAAACAGGCCTTCAGTCTGTGCTAAAAAAAAAAATCTGTCATCAGAACAGCCTCATTGAATAGCATTGGTCAGTGTGCTGATTTTAACACAAAAAGGTCACATACCTTTAGGGAAAATTTACAAACAGTAGATTTATCTCAGAAATTTCTGTCTCTGTCCCTTTCATGGAGCTGGCAGTAATCCTTGTGTTTGCTGCTGAAACAAACCATTTTGGATGAATATATTTGCATTTTAGTTGCAGATATTCCTGCCACATGTGAATAAATTGTTATGGTAAATTAAGATTTCACTTTGTTCCTATTAAACAGAACCACGAGCAGCAAGAATCACAGCCTGAACGCATGATCGCAGCCAGGTATATTACTGTGAAATAATATTTTGCAGTCTAGACTGGAGACCATAAAGGCCCTGTTACACGCTACGATTTATCTGACGATCTCTTAAACGATGTGACACACCCAGATCGTAGTTACGATTTGCCGAGATCGCACGTAGGTCGTTTAGTAACGGTCACACGTACACATCTCACAAACAACGCTACATCGTTCAGCGATATATTGTTTGACCAAGGCGGTCGTGTGGATGTTGTTCGTCGTTGGCAGGGTGTCAAACGTAGCAATATGTCTGCTGCATTCCAAACGACGAACAATATTTTGAAAATGAACGACATGTCAACGATCCACGATTTTCACCCTATTTGCGATCGTTCGAAGTCGCACGTAGGTGTCACATGCAACAACGCCGCTAACGATGCCGGATGTGCGTCACGGAATCCGTGACCCCGACGACATATCATCAGATAAATCGTAGCGCGTAACGGGGCCTTAAGTCTGTGTGCACAAGTTGCGTTTTTTCATGCGTTTATGTGACGCCCTGGGCAAGCCAGGGGTCACAGGTCACAACACCACCACACCCCACACTCCAGGTAGGCACATCACAGCTAAACTAAAAATCCTTGTTGCCTTCCTCCAGAGGCTGATGATTCACACCAGGGGGTGGGCCAGGCGGTTGGCTCCGCCCACCAAGGAGATCACAGTTCTGGAGGCGGGAGAAACCAGGCAGATTAGCTCAGGCAGGGCTCGAGTGCAGAGTAGCCCGGGGAGGGCAAGAGTAAACAGCAAGTGAAAGTAAGGAAAGTAGAAAAGTGGAAAAGGAGGAAAGCAAGTGAGGTGACAAGAAGGAAGGAAAGCCTGAAGGGTCCAGCTTTGTGTAGGGCCAGATCAGCAAGGTCAGCGACGGCGGTGACCGTCTGGAGTGGGGACCGTTTGGAAGTTCCTGGAAGGACCCCGTTGGCTGTGTGCCCGGTGGTCTGGAGCAGTGTTCCGAAGGACAGTCAGCACCAGGGCAGGGGCCTCTCGGACCCCGGCAAGGCTAGGAGTCGCCAAATTTGCCGAATCCGTCAGTGAAGGGGACGTAGATCCCCCAACAACCAAGTCCCGATTGAAGGCAACAGCTCAACCTGAAGCAGAGAGACACCGCCACCGCCAAGGCACCAGTTTCTCAGGGCCAGCGCCTGCGGGCAAAGTGTAGAGCTCCTCCGACCCAGATTGTAGTCGGGGAGCGGGTAACCGGAGGGAATCCACCGCTACCACAAGTCAACCATAGGTGCAAGGAAGAGGGACATCACCGTCAACTACCGGGAGTGCAGGTGCAGCCGTCTGTGGGACCGTCCTACCAGCCGTTTGGTTTACCGTACAAACTGTGTCCGAGTCTCAGGCTGAGTGAGTACCACAGTGCCGCAAGGCACAGCGCTGCCCCCGCGTCCCTGCGCCCACCAGGCCCCGCACCTCACAAGCCATCACTGGGCCCCGGGATCACCAACCCCTACCCACGGAGGGGCAACACAACACCTGGCTGCTCCCCATCACCATCCCCGGGATCCCCATCCAGAGCAGCGGTGGTGCAATCACCACAACCGTGGGTGGCGTCACGAACTATAACAATCCCAACACCCAACAAACCCCTTTCACTCACGGGCGAGGAGTGCCGCTCGAGAAACCCCCGGGATCCGGCCTACGGCTCGAGCCACCACTGAGCAGCGGCCGCCGGACCCGAGCAGAAGGGGGCGAGCGTAGTGTGCTGACACCCTCCTCCCCGCCCGCGACATTTACGCTGTGTTTTAAGCTGCAGTGTAAACGCATGCATACTGCATCTCCAGCAAATTCTATGAGAATTTAGCAAATTCCATGCACACGTTGCGTTTTAAAACGCAGCGTTTTACATTCCAAATTTTTTACAAAATTGATGCGTTCTAAAAAGCAACATGTCACTTCTTTTGTGTGTTTTGGATGCTTTTCCCACTCTATTGCAGAGCAAGCATCCAGAACGCATGAATTCTGTATCCATTCTGCCTTCAAAATACATCCAAAACACAGCTTTTCGGCTGCATTTTGAAACGCACATGAAGTGACAAAACGCTACAGAATATTTCTCACAGCAGATCGCAACGTGCGCACATAGCCTAACCGTAGAACAGATAGTCTGGCTCTTCCCATGCCGCTGTAGATAATTGACAGGTCTCGCCATCGTGTGCATAGGGAGAGACCTTTCAATCACCCATAGCAGTGCTGGTAATTGGTGGGCAGGTGTAGAGAAGGACAAGTCTCTTTTCTTCTTATGGTCCTTGACGGATTGTCAAAATTTATTTGAAATGCTGATTAAGGCCTCCTTCACACATCCATGTCGCCGGTACGTGGGATGTCCGTTTGCATACGTACCGGAGACACAGACACACGTATACCCATTAAAATCAAAGGGTCTGTGCACATGTCCATGTTTTGACAAGGACTGTGTGTCCATGTGGAGCACACGCATGTACGTGTGCTCTACATGGTGACAAATCCGTTTTCTGCTAGCAGCTTGTGTCATGTGGACCGCACACTCATGTGACCTCAGTGTGGCACGTACCAGAGAAAACACAGGTGACATAAAAATAAAGAATTTTTATACTTACCTGTCTCCGGCGCTCCTGTACCTGCCTCTGCTGTTGCTTCCAGACCTGCTCATTAAGCTCATGCATATTCACTGCACTCAGCGCAGACCCGGAAGTAACAGCAGTGCCTGGGACAGGTAAGTATACCAGCTCATACTGTCTGTGTGCTCTCCGGATCTCAAACAGAGAGCACACGTAAAACACACACACACACACGGACACATATACCCACATACACACCTTCACCATGGACCGTACAAAACGTTAGTATTTTGCATAGACGTGTGAAGGAGGTCTAAGAGAAAAGTATCCCTGGCCGTGATCATCCAGCCAGACTCTGATTCATGCCGTCCGTGGTCTGGGCAGCATGAATTGCCAGTGAAAACTGCCTTACATATAAATCCTATCTATATATAGCTAACAAGTTAGTAAAGTTCTTTCATGGGAACTCGTGTAGACAAAAATGTCCCTTTCAGATAAAATCCTCTGACAATAGTGTAGAAATTTTAATAAGCATGTCCCACTGAACCTACCCATGAATAATGTAAATTCATGAGTTAAAAAATTATGTTTTTTTAGAGAACTTGAGTGACAACAAAAATAGGAATGCAGAATTTTCACAAAATGTCTTTGTGCTCCAAACCAGAAAAACGGCTACATTCTACCTAAATACCCCGAGAATTTACCGTATATCAAGTTCAAAATCCCAGTCAGAAAAAAAAAAAACACACAAAAAAATACATTGGTGCACATTTTTTTAAAAATTAAAAATCTTAAAAACTAATGATGGAGGATAGAGGCCGATAGCTGGTGCTAATCAGTTACTGACACATTGAATAAAAAGGTTACAAAATACAGACTAGCTATTTATGCAGAGCTGGTAATAATGCATTAGATGTAGAGCCAGCACCCACGTAGTGTTCTTCAGTGCACATATTTTGCCTTCTAGGTTCCTCTGATGAGGCCGCTTTATTCAATTTTGGCCGGGGTCACACAACTGTAGATTTCTCGTCCAGTTTATACAGACGCGTGACCCTGGCCTTATACATATTATTACTGGTTGATACCCGTAAATTATATCTTTGTACCGTGTTAGCCAGTAGATAGAACCACATGCCTTAAAGAACTGAGGACTCTCAGTTCTTACAAACGGTTGATACCCATCATTTTTTTTTTATGCCCATATTACCTCTGTATTTGTCAATTTTGAAAAAAAAACAAAACCTGATCCCTAATGGACAAGTATTATTAGCATATACATAAATATATATATATATATATATATGTATATATATATATAGAGAGAGAGAGAGAGAGAGAGAGAGAGAGACATACTGCGTACACAGTGTGCAGCTGGTCTTTTTTGTCTTAGGCTAAGTTCACATTTCCGCTAAAATCTATCAGTCACAATCCGCTGCTCTTGTAAACAGCGGAATCCGTTTAGCGGATTCCGCTGCTCCCATAGACTTGTATGAGCAGCGGATTGTGACTGATGATGCTGCGTTGCTCCCTCCGCCCGACTGATCAGTCGTGGAACGACTGACCGCCGGGCGGGAGGAACGCAGCATGTAACGTTTTTTGAGCAGCGAGATCCGTCGGATTTCGCTGCGCATGCTCTCTGGCTCCCTGCACACGTCACCAGCTTTGCTTGGTTACCCGATATTTACCCTGGTTATGGTGCAATGAGCCAGCGCTAAGCGGTGTAGGCCCGTAACCAAGGTAAATATCGGGTAACCAAGGTAAACATCGGGTGCTTTGCTGTTACCCGATATTTAGGCTGGTTACGTGTGCAGGGAGGCCGACACTTCCCCGCTCGGCCCCGCCCCCTCCCGCACTCCGCACATGTATGTACACACACACACACCTGTCCCCAGCCATGCAGACAAGCACTGCCACTGACACCCTCGTCTGGCCCCGCCCCCTGCTCGGCTCCGCCCCCTCCCGCACTTTGCATGTGCACACACACACACACACATACATACATACATACATACATGCACATACACACACTCACTCACACATACACTCACCTGTCCCCAGCCATGCAGACCGCAGCACTTCCACTGACATCCTCAGCGCCTGGCCCCGCCCCCCGCTCGGCTCTGCCCCCGAACTCCGCCCCCCGCACACAACGGAATCCGACAAAGAATTCTGTTCTTTGTCATCCGTTGTACAGCGTTGAACAGCGCATCAGTCACATGCGTCAAGCGACGCATGTGACTGATACAAATCAACGGAAATGTGAACTTAGCCTTATATTTACACACCATCCAGATACGCAACCGTCCACATTGTAAAGGTGCTGCCAAGGTGTTGTAATATATATATCTATATATATATATATATATATATATATATATATATATATAGTACAGACCAAACGTTTGGACACACCTTGTCATTCAAAGAGTTTTCTTTATTTTCATGACTCTAAATATTGTAGATTCACATTGAAGACATCAAAACTATAAATTAAAACATGTGGAATGAAATACTTAAAAAAGTGTGAAACAACTGAAAATATGTCTTATATTCTAGGTTCTCCAAAGTAGCCACCTTTTGCTTTGATTACTGCTTTGCACACTCTTGGCATTCTCTTGATGAGCTTCAAGAGGTAGTCACCGGAAATGGTTTTCCAACAGTCTTGAAGGAGTTCCCAGAGATGCTTAGCACTTGTTGGCCCTTTTGCCTTCACTCTGCGGTCCAGCTCACCCCAAACCATCTCGATTGGGTTCAGGTCTGGTGACTGTGGAGACCAGGTCATCTGGCGTAGCACCCCATCACTCTCCTTCTTAGTCAAATAGCCCTTACACAGCCTGGAGGTGTGTTTGGGGTCATTGTCTTGTTGAAAAATAAATGATGGTCCAACTAAACGCAAACCGGATGGAATAGCACGCCGCTGCAGGATGCTGTGGTAGCCATGCTGGTTCAGTATGCCTTCAATTCTGAATAAATCCCCAACAGTGTCACCAGCAAAGCCCCCCCCCACCATCACACCTCCTCCTCCATGCTTCACGGTGGGAACCAGCCATGTAGAGTCCATCCGTTCACCTTTTCTACAAAGACACGGTGGTTGGATCCAAAGATCTCAAATTTGGACTCATCAGACCAAAGCACAGATTTCCACTGGTCTAATGTCCATTCCTTGTGTTCTTTACCCAAACAAGTCTCTTCTGCTTGTTGCCTTTCCTAGCAGCTATTTTACCATGAAGGCTGCTGCACAAAGTCTCCTCTTAATAGTTGTTCTAGAGATGAGAAGGTGTGTCCAAACGTTTGGTCTGTACTGTATATAGGATATGGGTTTAGGACGGCACAGTGGCTCAGTGGTTAGCACTGCAGTCTTGCAGCGCTGGGGTCCTAGGTTCAAATCCCACCAAGGACACATCTGCAAGGAGTTTGTATGTTCTCTGTGGATTTCCTCTGGGTTCTCCGGTTTTCTCCCATACTCCAAAGACATACAGATAGGGACTCTAGATTGTGAGCCCCAATGGGGACAGTGTTGCCAATGTATGTTTAGCGCTGTGGAATTAATAGCGCTATATAAATGAATAAAATTATTAGTATAATTAATTATATATATATATATATATATATATATATATATATATATATATATATAGCATTCCTCAACACAGCAGGTGCCCTTTGCAACAGCTTGTACCTGACGTAGATCACCTCCACTTTTTTGTGTAAAACTGTAGGGACTTTATAGGAGATAGTTGGAAAATATACGACTTGCAAACGCCCCAGGATTTAGAACCATTATATAAATTTCTTTCTCTGAATGTCTAATTCTTAGCCTTTAATCTGCAGGAATGTGGCTTCTATCTGCTTCTTCCCACTGTGCGCTCACCATCTTCCTGTAAAATATTGAGCACCCCTCCCCCGTCATTAGGTGCCGCTATGTCCAGTGTGATATTTGTAGCTCTCTCCTCTCCTGGTACAGATGGTTAATCAGGGTCGGGATATTTTCGTCTATGTTTTTATCCATGGTAACCGGGCAATTTGTGCGTTTATATTCTTAGTCAATTAGGCGTTGTGTCATCGTCTCCAGCGAGACGAATCCTGCACTTAGAAGAGTCACAGACAGGTAAATTATAATTTTGTGAGCTTTTGACATTCGTTATATCCCCTCTTTAATCAGTTTTGCGTTGCACTCGTTGGGCACCTGGAGTGCAGAACAAACATAAAGCCTTTTATGACCTCAATGTTCTTTCGTGGTTTTTATGCCATTGGCTCTTTAATTACTTTGCATTTTTATGACTTCACTAGAAAGTAACAGTGGCCGCCTATTAACGTGCAGGCAGCAGCAGCAGGGGGCAGCACTGGTTTTGGGCTAATTCTGCCCTTTGTACATTCAATAAGTGTCTAGCAGGAAGCCAATTGCTCCTCTTTGCATTTGTAATGGCCATCCTTTCTTTTTTGTGTAGGCATATAAATAGGCTGGTCAGTGTTTGTGCTTTGTGAAACCTACCTTTTCAGAGTATCTTTAACCGGTGTGCTCACAATGAGTCTTTGGGGAGTTTTTTGCCCAGTATAAAAAAAATGCAGCGTCTTACAGTTACAGTAAACTGGATGGGATTTCTAGAAATCTCCTGCCCATTGTGCTTCCTTTTTTTACTCAACATAAATTGCCCTGCGGTGCAGATTTCAAATCTGCAATATTTCAATTTCTCTTGATGGTACGCCAGGTTTTCCGTGCAGATTTTACCCGTAGAGACAGTGGCGTAACTAGAGTTTGATGGGCCCCAGTGCAAAGTTTGCACTTGCCCGCCCCAAACCCCCCCACCAACCATACACTGACACTCGGGGTTTGGGATAATGAAACCGACACTCGGGGTACAGGATAATGACGCTGACACTTGGCTTTTTCGCTTAGCACTCATGTTTCCCATGATCTGAAATCCCTCTATGGGCACCCAGCTTTCATATGTTCTGCTATCCATCTTGTCCTCAGCACGCACCTTCCCCATGCTCTGCTATACATATTTCCCTCAGCACACAGCTTTCCCATGCTCTTCTATGCATCTTTCCCTCAGCACGCAGCTTTCCCATGCTCTGATATACATATTTCCCTCAGCACCCAGCTTTCCCATGCTCTGATATACATCTTTCCCTCAGCACGCAGCTTTCCCATGCTCTACTATACATCTTTCTGTCAGCACCCAGCTTTCCCATGCTCTACTATACATCTTTCCCTCAGCACCCAGCTTTCCCATGCTCTGCTATACATCTTTCCCTCAGCACGCAGCTTTCACATGCTCTGATATACATATTTCCCTCAGCACGCACCTTCCCCATGCTCTGCTATACATCTTTCCCTCAGCACGCAGCTTTCACATGCTCTGATATACATATTTCCCTCAGCATGCAGCTTTCCCATACTCTGCTATACATCTTTCCCTCAGCACGCAGCTTTCCCATGCTCTGCTATACATATTTCCCTCAGCACGCAGCTTTCCCATGCTCTGCTATACATCTTTCCCTCAGCACGCAGCTTTCCCATGCTCTGCTATACATCTTTCCCTCAGCACGCAGCTTTCCCATGCTCTGCTATACATATTTCCCTCAGCACGCAGCTTTCCCATGCCCTGATATACATCTTTCCGTCAGCACAACACGTTCTTATCCCATGCATTTATCTTTGTTTCCTCCATCTTTGTGTGATGACGCGGGGCAAGGGCCCACAGGTGAAAGGGGCCCGGTGCCGCCGCTGGCACCGGGCCCCCCTGACTCACAGGCCCCATAGTGGCCGCGTGGTCTGCCAGTGAACAGCGCAGCTCCTCTCTCACAGACAGGAGCCGGCCGGCTCTCTGCAGGGCTTGCACCGGGCCCCCCTGACTCACAGGCCCCATAGTGGCCGCGTGGTCTGCCAGTGAACAGCACAGCTCCTCTCTCACAGAGAGGAGGCGGCTGCTTCTCTGCAGGGCTGACACCGGGCCCCCCTGACTCACAGGCCCCATAGTGGCCGCGTGGTCTGCCAGTGAACAGCACAGCTCCTCTCTCACAGACAGGAGCCGGCCGGTTCTCTGCAGGGCTGGCATCGGGCCCCCTGACTCACAGGCCCCATAGTGGCCGCGTGGTCTGCCAGTGAACAGCACAGCTCCTCTCTCACAGACAGGAGCCGGCCGGTTCTCTGCAGGGCTGGCATCGGGCCCCCTGACTCACAGGCCCCATAGTGGCCGCGTGGTCTGCCAGTGAACAGCACAGCTCCTCTCTCACAGAGAGGAGCCGGCCGGTTCTCTGCAGGGCTGGCACCGGGCCCTTAAAAATAGAAAATAGGGAAAAATTTTCAAATTTTAGTAAACAAAAAAATAGTTGTTAACGCTACATTTGTTATGCGGGGCTTTTCAAAAATTCCCTCTATGGAATAAATCATTGTAAAAGATTTCCTCCTGAATAATTACATTGGGAAACTCTCCGATTTTATAGGAATTTCCCCTTAAGAAAAAATATTTGCATTGTCTAATACAAGGGATTCTCTGGTTTGGAATCAGCACAAACGTCTTACTGGCACGACAGTGGTGTGTAGGCGGTGTTACACTGGTGGTTAGTAATGATGGCGACATTAATGAATATTTTAGCGTAGTTTGTGTATGTTATTGTGAGATCAGACTGGAGGAGCCGGGGTGATGGCATTTGGCTGCTCCCCAATTCCTATTATTTTGCACACCTGGCAATGACATCACACAGGAGCCAGACACAAGCTGGTCTAGTCCCAGACAACTGGAAATGCAATCCTGTTGAGCAACATTTCTGTGTGTGTGTTAATTACAACCGTCAACCCTCCCAGAGGATATGGCTGGATGCAGTGTACACAAGGGCCCTGGAAATGTGGCCACTGAATGGTTTTACTTGCACATTCCTCCACAGATTATCAGGGACAAGTAAATACAGGTCTCACCTTACTACACACCGTATTTACTACACGTCTGTCTTTGGCACAGCCCCCCCTTGCTCATACAAGACCCCATCATACATAGTAGTCCTCATTCACCACTCATCTCCATAGTCCGTACGATTTTTTAATTTCTGCATGTGAACAAAAGACGTCTCCAATTCACGGACTGCAAAAAAAGATATTGAAAAGGGAGAGAAATCGAAACGAGAAGCAAATAGTGATGACTTTTTATGAACTTTAACGGTTTTACAACTTTGCAAACAATTGTCTGGCAGCAATGTAAATGAGATGTCAAATGATCTGATAATCATGATGTAAGAAAGGGGTAAAAAAGGGACCGAAAATAAAACCGTGATTTTAAATTTGCTTCTATTGTTTTTATCGGAGGTGTCTTAGGCTGCTTTCACACATCCGTTTTTTGCCATCAAGCACGATCCAACAAAAAAACTGATGGGACGGATCCGGCGAAAAAAACGGATCGGTAGCATTCGTTTTTTCCATGTGTTCCTTCCATTTTTTGACGGATCCGTTGTGATACTGAGCATGCTCAGTTAAAAAAAACGGATCCATAGTTGGATTCCGTCATATGCCGGATGACAACGGATCCGGCGCCCATAGGCTTCCATTATACAAAATGCTGGACGGCACCGGATCCGGCGTGGTCCAGTTTTTTGCCAGAGACAAAAACGTTGCATGCTGCGCCCTTTCCGGCAGCCGGACGAAGAAATTTGCCGGATCCGGCGGACGCCGCATGCAACACAAGGCCATCTGGCACAATCCCACGCTAATACAAGTCAATGGGGAATAAAACGGATGTGGCGCCAGATCCGTTTTATACGCATTTCGCCGGATTGTGCCTGACAGCAAAAACTGTATGTGTGAAAGCAGTAACAGATGTCAACCAGCAGGCGTAAGTGATCAGCTGCATAGAAACCTGTTGCTCATTTAAAAGCCTGTTTTTGACAGGTCGATCCCCACTTTTCCATGCGCAAGAACAATTGCTAATAGATTGTTCTGTATACATTGGTTTTCATTGTTCTCGGCAGCACATAATAGTTACACAGGACGATGAGCTGCCGAGAATGATGATTTTAAAGTAAGCTTAAAAATAATCTCACCCGACTAATGGGCATTTTTCTCATTTATCAGTTGATAGGTGGCCTGTTTATATTGACTGATTATCAGGAAAGAGTGATAAATGTATGGTGTAAATGCACCCTTAGGATAGATGCATACAGTCATATGAAAAAGTTTGGGCACCCCTATTAATGTTAACCTTTTTTCTTTATAACAATTTGAGTTTTTGCAACAGTTATTTCAGTTTCATATATCTAGTAACTGATGGACTCAGTAATATTTCTGGATTGAAATGAGGTTTATTGTACTAACAGAAAATGTGCAATCCGCATTTAAACAAAATTTGCCCGGTGCAAAAGTATGGGCACCCTTATCAATTTCTTGATTTGAACACTCCTATCTACTTTTTACTGACTTACTAAAGCACTAAATTGGTTTTGTAACCTCATTGAGCTTTGAACTTCATAGGCAGGTGTATCCAATCATGAGAAAAGGTATTTAAGGTGGCCACTTGCAAGTTGTTCTCCTATTTGAATCTCCTATGAAGAGTGGCATCATGGGCTCCTCAAAACAACTCTCAAATGATCTGAAAACAAAGATTATTCAACATAGTTGTTCAGGGGAAGGTACAAAAAGTTGTCTCAGAGATTTAAACTGTCAGTTTCCACTGTGAGGAACATAGTAAGGAAATGGAAGAACACAGGTACAGTTCTTGTTAAGCCCAGAAGTGGCAGGCCAAGAAAAATATCAGAAAGGCAGAGAAGAAGAATGGTGAGAACAGTCAAGGACAATCCACAGACCACCTCCATAGACCTGCAGCATCATCTTGCTGCAGATGGTGTCAATGTGCATCGGTCAACAATACAGCACACTTTGCACAAGGAGAAGCTGTATGGGAGAGTGATGCAAAAGAAGCCGTTTCTGCAAGCAGGCCACAAACAGAGTAGTCTGAGGTATGCAAAAGCACATTTGGACAAGCCAGTTACATTTTGGAAGAAGGTCCTGTGGACTGCTGAAACAAAGATTGAGTTGTTTGGTCATACAAAATGGCTTTATGCATGGAGGCAAACAAACACGGCATTCCAAGAAAAGCACTTGCTACCCACAGTAAAATTTGGTGGAGGCTCCATCATGCTTTGGGGCTGTGTGGCCAATGCCGGCACCGGGAATCTTGTTAAAGTTGAGGGTCACATGGATTCAACTCAGTATCACCACATTCTTGACAATAATGTGCAAGAATCAGTGACGAAGTTGAAGTTACGCAGGGGATGGATATTTGAGCAACACAATGATCCAAAACACCGCTCCAAATCTACTCAGGCATTCATGTAGAGGAACAATTAAAATGTTCTGGAATGGCCATCCCAGTCCCCAGACCTGAATATCATTGAAAATCTGTGGGATGATGTGAAGCGGCTGTCCATGCTCGGCGACCATCAAACTTAACTGAACTGGAATTGTTTTGTAAACAGGAATGGTCAAATATACCTTCATCCAGGAACTCATTAAAAGCTACAGGAAGCGACTAGAAGCTGTTAGTTTTGCAAAAGGAGGATCTACAAAATATTAATGTCACTTTTATGTTGAGGTGCCCATACTTTTGCATCGGTCAAAGTTTGTTTAAATGCGGATTGCAAATTTTCTGTTAGTACAATAAACCTCATTTCAATCCAGAAATATTACTCAGTCCATCAGTTATTAGATATATGAAACTGAAATAGCAAAAACCCAAATTGTTATAAAGAAAAAAGGTTAACATTAATAGCGGTGCCCAAACTTTTTCGTATGACAGTATATTTTAAATTGAGGTTTTTTTTGCAAATAAAGCAAGACGTCTGTATACATAGAGAAGGAACATTTCAGAGGAAAGTTTTAGCCATCCTCTCTGTGTATCAAGTCCTGGCAATAGCTTAAAAAACTGAGAGGAGCATTATGTAGGTAAAGAGACTGAATCCAACCATGTATCACTTATATTACTGGGTACAGGAGATATGACACAGAGTTTTTAGATTTAGCAATGCAGCAAAGCTGAGAAAGTTAATCGAGCCCACATCTGGCTCTCTATGTACAAAGTCAATAGACAGTGGGGTGCCAATCACAGCAGGTGGCTAGTGTAGTCCAGGCAATGTATCCTCACCCATTCCCTGTAGACTGTGAGTTCTCGCGGGCAGGGACCTCTCTCCTCCTGTACCAGTCTGTGCCTTGTATTTTTCATGATTATTGTACTTGCCTTTATTATGTATACCCCTTTTCACATGTAAGCATCATGGAATAAATGGCAGTATAATAATAATGATAATCCCAGGTGATAAAACCTTCACTATAAGTAAACAACAGCACACAGGGTAATAAATGACACATTATTGAACTCTGTGTGTCAGTCTCTATCACCTACTCATTTTACATTACATAGCAAAAACCTGCCGACAGATTCATTTTAAGCTCTGTTCACATGTTTATTAGCTATTTCCAATTTTGGATGTGTTTTGAGATCATAAAAATGAGAATAAAGCGTTCCAGTACAAGAACCATTCATTTGAATAGGAACAGAAATGTCATAAAGTGTCCTCTGTTTGCCTCATTTCTGTCTATACATTTTTTTTAGCTGTAAAAAAGCATAACCTACACAACTTTTTGTTCTGAAAAAGAACAAAAAATAAATAGCAAATGGATCAATTTGGTTTTCTTACATTGAAGTCTATGAGAAACCGATCATAGCAGATGAAAATCCATCATGTTATCTGTAAATGAATCCATTTTTAGCACTGGACTCGCCTTGAAAAGTAGAGGTGTTAATAGAGACATCTAGTGAAAATGGACGTTACTAATGGAACAAAAATAGTTGCAAAACAAAAACCAAAGTGTCCATTGTTAAACGGATCGATGTTTTGTTTTGCTCTAAAGAGAGAACGGTTCAAAATGAAAACTTTTATTTCTATTATACGTCTATTTTTTGGTGCCATCGTAATAGATATTTTTTATTTCGGATCCATTACAAATGAACGACAACTGAAAATGTGAACACGGCCTAAAGCCGGACATAAACATTAGATGGCAGTTAGCAGTGCTTAGACGGATTGTCCTGCCAACCGCCATCTCCTCTGTCCCTCCCATACACAGGAGCCCTCGCTCGGCCGAAAGCCTCCGACCGACCTCTCTGTGGGCAGGTCATCTCCAGGAGAACAAAGTGATCGCAAATCCGATATTGGACATTCCCAATCGACATCTCCTGACGATCAGTTGTCTGCCACAAATCATATGGATGCTAGATTAAAAGACTTTTTGAGTACTAACCTCCTAATTTTTAGTCTTATATGCCATTCTAATAATTATAGGATCCTAATTCAAAATTTTATTTTGATTTAGCAAAGTGTAGTAAAATGGAAGCTAAAATGTGTCTGCATTACCGCTGTCTGAAAGTAGCCATACAATGACTGTTTTTTCGGATTAAGGTCTTGGCTGATCATAAAATACCATATTCATTGTATAGATCCTAACAAAACAATCAATATTTGCTTTTAAAATTAATTGAAATACTATGTCTCAAGAATGACTAAGTATTTGAGGAGTGATACGTTCCGACATTGACTCATACAGTATGGCACCACCTAGTGGTCAAAATTTGTAGCACTATATACGTCCACTTAACTACCTTATGCCATGCTTTGTCATCCTCTTCATGGACAGGTATCCTGATAGTGATTTGTTCACTGCAGGGCATACAGCAAAGTATCAGAATGTCTCCAGTATATGGCAGGGTAACCAAGAAGATTTCTTCACTAGGGGAAGATAGAGGTCGCTGCTAGGAGGAGGGAAGTGCTGGAAAACCACTGAAAATTACTTAGAGAAAAAAATCGTAAAAGAGGTTTTCCACTAATATAATTATGACTTGTTCAATTACCCGTGTCCCTGGTTTTTGTTGTTTTATAACGCAGGCGTCATAGGTAAAGTCCACCTGTCGCACTGCTTTTTTGGTGGTTATGAATGTGTGATAGTCCTCTACCTGCTCAATGCAAACACTGAGGCTAAAGGGGACTTTACACGCTACGATATCGTTAATGTTTTGTCGTCGGGGTCAAGTTGTTAGTGACGCACATCCGGCGACATTAACGATATCGCAGTGTGTGACACTGACCAGCGACCTTAAGCGACCTAAAAAATGGTGAAAATCGTTCACCATGGAGAGGTCGTCCCAAACTCAAAAATCGGTAAGGGTTGTTTATCCAGGTGGTTCATCGCTCATGCGGCAGCGCACATCACTATGTGTGACACCGCAGGAGCGAGGAACGTCTCCTTACCTGCCGCCGGCCACAATGCGGAAGGAAGGAGGTGGGCGGGATGTTACGTCCTGCTCATCTCCGCCCCTCCGCTTTGATTGGCCGGCCGCTTAGTGACGTTGCGGTGACGTCGCTATAATGCCGAACGTCCCTCCCCCTTGAAGGAGGAATTGTTCGGCAGTCACAGCGACGACGCCGACCAGGTAAGTATGTGTGACGCAGCCGTAGCGATAATGTTCGCTACGGCAGCGATCACAAACAATCGCATGCGCGACGGGAGCGGGTACTTACACGCTCGCTATCGCTACAAATTGCTAGCGATATCGCTACCGTGTAAAGCCCCCTTAAGACTGCACGTCCACAGAAAGATTATTGTAAATCAGTGTTCCTACAGAATGATTGCTCCTGGCTTCAGTGTACATAGTCCTCAACTGGTGCTCATTCATCAGCTGGAATGATCTTTTGTGCTACACAACTGATCATTGTACTTGGCAGCGCATCGTCCTGTGTAAAAAGGCTCCGTGCTGCCGAGAACTAGAGCAGCCTACATGCATTGAGCGATCTGTTACACATCATTCAGGGCGCATCATTAAGAGCAGTCTGCCTGTCTGAACAGATTATTAAACTACTGCCAACCGGTAAATATATATAGATAGCCGGTCGTTTATTGCCACAAATGGATGAATGTAAATGGAACCTTAGTTATCAATAATATCTACTTCTTAAGGTCTTCACACACATTAGACTAAAGTCGGCCAAACTCGCTAATCTCAGTGGGATGAACTGCTAGTCTGGATTTAGGGTCCTTTCGACTCCTCCAACAGATAATGTCACGCGGATTGAAGAGATGGCTGAATCTAAGTACTTGTCGTTTTTGTTCTTGGCTTCCTAGACTCTCCCCTTTAGGCTGGATTCACACGATGCTATGGCATCCGATGTGATATGCTAATGACCTTTGGTTCCCACTGTGCTGCCAGCTTGAGCCGAGTGTCATGCAACTGTGATCCGATACTGCAGTCGGATCAGAGCTGCGGAACAGATGGAGTGGTTTATCTCCCTATTTCATACATTATCAGCTGATGCAATTATCGCACTGCACTCGGATGTTATGCCAGTGCAGTCCAATGTTTCACTCGCACCCATAGACTTGTATGGGTGTGACTGACACAGCTCTCGCTGACAATCGCAGCATGCTGCGACTGTTCTCTCATCCAGAATCTGGATGAAAAAAAAAGCCGACCATCTGTTCTCCTTCATTGACTAACATTTGTCCGAGTGCAATGTGAGATTTTCTCGCATTGCACTCGTCCGATTCATACGCTCATGTGAGCATACCCTTAGGGTTCATTCAGCTGACCGTATAAATCAGAGATCGGACTGTAATGCTCAGACTGGCCACACGTTTCCCAACCCGAGTGTGACTGCTGCATAGAAATATACGAGGCTGTCACGCTCAGGAGCGCCACCGCCAGCCTGTGCATTGCCATCCAATTTATACAGTCAACTGAATGCAGCCTTAATAACACATGGAGGTTTGTCAGCACTTCTTCCAATATAGCAGATCTTCAGCCAACATGATGTATGTGGGGCATCTACACATTGCAGACTTTCATACTGTGGTTCCTTTCTATGATCACACACTGCAGGGTGGGTTGCAGGGGGTCGGGGGAGAGTGGCGTAAATTCCTCATGATTTACAGCCATCCTGCCCTTAGGAGGTCAGAGATGCAATGGTGATTTGTATAGGGTTACTGAAACAGGCAAAAGCTAGGCAATTTTACGGTGAAGTTGTTCCATGTGTATGTGTTTGTATATGAAAGGGAGTAGGGAAAAGCACACCATTGATTCTACAGACCCACAGGTGCACGGACGTGGCTGCCTACCACGAAGCAATGTAGAGGAAAAGGAAAGTCCAGCACCAATATATTCATACATATAACATTTTAAGGAATATATTGGTGCTGGACTTTCCTTTTCCTCTGTAATTGTTTGTAGTGGGGGGGAAACCTTATGTGCATTTCAGGAGTTAATTTCTACAAAGTATAACCTGCGTTATTGTTCTGTAATATAGCTTGATTCTTTATAACAGAATTAAGAGTTATATATTTTATACCAGATTTTTTTTCTTTTACCTTCACAAATAGGAAAATTAGGAGACACTCATCCGTGTTCAAACAATGGATTTTGCAGCGTTAACTTTCATTTGATGCGTGGAGGAAAACCCCGGACCTGAAAAAGAAGTGCAGAGGGTCTTCATGTCATTGGCTTTCCGTGTGTCCCGCTCCGTGACTGAGGTCAGTGCACTATTCTTGCTGCTGTAAAGAAATTATTATTATTTTTTATCTATACAGTGGAACCTCGGTTTACAAGTAACTTGGTGTGCGAGTATTTCGCTATACGAGCAAAGCTTGCTGTAAATTTGTAACTCAGTTTACGAGCATGCTTTGATGTACGAGCAAATACTTACCGCACACACTTCCGGTTCCGTACTTTCACCGCGCTCTGACCCGCTCTTGCAGTCCACACAAACACACACAACACTCACAAACACGCACAAACGCACACATATTATGCTCACCTTACCTTCCGTTCCCTCGCCGGCCTCCTGGTTCTTGTAGTCCGCCGGTACAGGATGTGTATCGGGTAACCATCGCGACGATGGAGGAACTTCCGCTGTCAGACGCTTCTCAAAGGCAGCGCGCTGACCAATCAGAGGCAAGCAACTCCTGCCTTTGACGTCAGCAGCGGAAGCTCCGACATTGGTCGCGATGGTTACCTGATACCTTCCGATCCCTCGCCGGCCTCCTGGTTCTTGTAGTCCGCCGGTACAGGATGTGTATCGGTTAACCATCGCGACGATGGAGGAACTTCTGCTGTCAGCCGCTTCTCAAAGGCAGCGCGCTGACCAATCAGATGCAAGCAGCTCCTGCCTTTGACCTCAGCAGCGGAAGCTCCAGCATCGCTCGCGATGGTTACCCGATACACATCCTGTACCGGTACACTACAAGAACCAGGAGGCCGGTGATGGAACAGAAGGTAAGGTGAGCATAATATGTTTGTTTGTGCGTGTTTGTGCGTGTGTTCAGAGGCACAATAGGGGACCAGGATGGGACACTGCACGAGTTGTGGAACAAATTGTCTGAGCTTGCATTATTTCCTATTGGAAATTTTGCTTTGCTAGACGAGTAACTTGGTTAATAAGCACACTCCCAGAACGGATTGTTCTCGTAAACCAAGATTCCACTGTACTGTGAAAACCTCTCCAGCTCCGGAATCAAGAATATTCTGTTCACTTTATTCCGCCTTTTTGTTTAGTAACATTGTTTTCTGGGAAACTGAGCGATAACACGGTACTTGTCATCACTCCTTTCATAGGGATAGCTGGAAAGTAACGCAGGCAGCTGGTGCTGCAGAGTCCAAATATGTAGATAGAGTTACCTCGCTCCTTTAGAGAAAATTTATGCAAACATTTGGGGCCCAAATTTAGCTGACACATGGGGGATTCTATAATAACATAAGGGCCCCTTTAAAAGTTTCCATCAAGCCCTCTGGTCTTGGTTACCTTTCCCCTATGTCTTCCTCGTTTCTCATGTCAGGCGGGGCATCTCTCTTTTAGGTATATTTTCTTATGGGCCCCATCAGCCCCTGGAGCACTATGTGATATCTGGTGTATTTTTGCATGTTCTCACGCTACTGTCACATTGTGTCGGTATTTCATGTTGCACCTGTGCTTGTGTCCCCCAGCCATCGCTTCCTGTCCACATATCACAGGAGATATCGTTTTTCACGCTATTCTCGTTCACTGAATTAATGCTTGCCATATGGACTATATTTCAGTTCAATTTTTGTAGCTAGACTAAAGGTTAAACAGAATTTACTCGCATAATGGGAAAGAAAAAAGAAAGAAAGAAAAAAAGAAATCTCATGTTTTTCGATCCATTGAACCTACACCAAAAAGCGCGACCTTTTCTGATCAGTCGTTCTTCATTGGTGGTGAAGACCATTAGTCCGAAAATGTGAAAATAAATCGTAGCAGTCAATAAATACATTGTGGGTGTCTGACGTTCCAATGGAAAATAAAATTGCCCTAAATGTTCTAACAAATAAATATTGCATCCTTTAGGCTGGTATTTGGCATTTGCCCTTTTAAAGGTATTACCGTCCCCTTATCTCACCCTCCTCGGGACAATGTTCACACCCTGTCTTTTCAGTGCTGAGAATCAGCAATAAATTTGGGTCTTTGAAATAAAATGTCTTCGGCCTCTTGACATCCTGTTCCAACAGGTCTGACTCATTGGTAGTACAATTAGTAGGGAGTCTCCAGGCGGAGGGATTCCATAAGGTTTTATGTTGCTGCAAGGAAAAGTCTTTTGACACCAACTGGTTTCTTATCAGGGGATGTTCCTTGCTCTGGGAACCCATTTTTTGGTATTCATCCTCTTTTTGGAATTGACCCGTAAATGTTTATCAGATATCAGCCAAAAGTGTGTTCAGCCATCGGCAAATCCTCTTAAAGGGATGGTTCAGGACTAAGAGACAGGTAGTTGCTAACAAAGGCAATCACCTGCCAGTTGTACTCGGTGCCGGCACAGGGTTGTCATTGACTGCTCCTGCCAGTGATACCACTGCTTCACGTCAACAGAGCAGTTCTTCAGGGCTGCTCTGTCGGCCCGGTGTGACTGCAGATGTCATGCTGATTGACAGTTGGCTTCCCGCAGTTAGGCAGCAGAGAGCCGGTTGTCCATCAACAGAGCAGAGCAGAAAAGAAGCCACCACTTTGTTGACATGACGTCAGCAGAAGCCGCTGAATCACCGGCAGGAGCGGTCTCTGACCTCTCTGTGCGAGCAGAGTTAGGAATTACCTGCCTGTTAGTTCTTTGGCAAATAGATTCTCCCATCTCTACATATTGGTTATTGAAATGCAATATGGTCATCCTTTCTTTTTTCTTTCGCCCAGATTATCTGCCCTCATACACATAAAAAAGAAATCACTAATGGTCCCACAGAATCTGAGGGTTTTGACAACTGTTATGCATAAGGGTCATTTAGTCACCCCCATTATGGACCATGCATATGCCAGCCACCCTGCATCCTCCAACAACCCAACGTTCACCATAAACCCCTCATACTGTAGTTATGTTACATACTCCAGTCACCCCTATTACATACTCCAGCCACCCCTCATTACATACACCAGCCACCATTATAAATCCTCCACCCACCATTGTTTAATGACCCTTGTGTATGGTAGACAACCTGCTTCCTCTAATAGATCCAATCCCTCTGCCTTGCACTCATTCGCCCCATACCCTCCAATAACCCTGAGCCCTGCAATCGCCCTACACGCTCCAGTCACCCCGCACCATCCATCCGCCCCACCCGCTTAAGTCACTTTAGCAGCCCCGCAATCTCCAGCCTTCCCGCATGCTCTATTCACCCAGCACGCTCCAGCTGCCCTGCACCCTCCAGTCTCCCCGCACCCTCCACACACCCCGCACCCTCCAGTCACCCCGGGCCCTCCACCCACTCCACACACTCCAGTCACCCTGGGCCCTCCACCCACTACGCACCCTCCAGTCACTTCGTGCCCTCCAGCCTCCCAGCACACTCCATTCACCCCGCACGCTCCAGCAGCCCTGCTCCCTCTAGTCTCCCCACACCCTCCTTCGCCCCACCCCCTCTACCCACCCCACACCTTCCAGCAGCCCCGTACCCTCCAGCAGCCCTGTACCCTCCAGCAGCCCCGAACCCTAAATTCACCCCGCACCCTCCATTCACCCCGCATGCTCCATTCACCCCGCACGCTCCAGCTGCCCTGCACCCTCAGTTCTCCCCACACCCTCCACCCACCCCACATCTTCCAGCAGCCCCGTACCCTCCAGCAGCCCTGTACCCTCCAGCAGCCCTGTACCCTCCATTCATCCCGCACCCTCCATTCACCCCGCACGCTCCATTCACCCCGCACGCTCCAGCTGCCCTGCACCCTCACTTCTCCCCACACCCTCCACCCACCCCGCACCCTCCAGTCAGCCCATGCCCACCAGCAGCCCTGTACCCTCCAGCAGCCCTGTACCCTCCAGCAGCCCCGCACCCTCCATTCACCCCGCACGCTCCATTCACCCCGCACGCTCCAGCTGCCCTACATCCTCCCTTCACCCCACACCATCTCTTCGCCCCACACCCTCCACCCACCCCGCATCCTCCAGTCGCCCCGTGCCCTCCAGCCACCCCACACCCTCTAGCCGCCCTGCACCTTCCAGTCGTCCCACACCCTCCCTTCGCCCTGCACCCTCCAGTCGCCCAGGGCTTGCACTGTTAGGGTATGTGCGCACGTTGCTTTTTACCTGCTTTTTAGCTGCTTTTTTGCTGCTTTTTCTTCTGCGCTGTTTAATGCCAAAATGGATGTGTTCTTCTATTCAAGCAAAGTCTATGGGAATTTGGGTTTCTTGTTCACACTATGTTGTTCAAAATGCTGCCTTTTTGTGGCAGAACTTTGGTCAAAAACTCAGCTTTTCAAAGAAGCAACATGTCAATTGTTTTTGCCATTTGGGTTTTGCACTGCAAAGCTGAGTTTTTGACCAAAGTTCTGCCACAAAAAGGCAGCATTTTGAACAACATAGTGTGAACAAGAAACCCAAATTCCCATAGACTTTGCTTGAATAGAAGAACACATCCATTTTGGCATTAAACAGCGCAGAAGAAAAAGCAGCAAAAAAGCAGGTAAAAAGCAGGTAAAAAGCAACGTGCGCACATACCCTTACTCTTGTTTGCCAAGTGTCACATTTTTAACCCTACAGAGACCTGAGAAGGCATTATGGCCCCTTTGTCTCTGCTGTCAGGCAATCAATCTCTTCCAAAGAGAAAGCTTCCATTTAGTGAGTGAACTGGGGGGGGTTTATCTGTTCTCTTTGCTGCTAATCTCTGAATTGGACAAGCTTGAAGAAGTCGCCCTGAGAATGCTATTTTTGTATAATTAAACTGCAAACACATATAGAAAATATACAAACACAAATCCGATGAGCGATTTCTTCATGGGAACAGATAGTGCAAGCGCAGATATTCCGTGTCCTACAGTATGATCTGCTGGCGTGAAGTCTGGTGTATCTGTGTCTTAGTGCAAAATTACAAACGCCTGGTAAGGTGCTAAATGGCAATATAGCAGGCCACTGATTGTGCTAATGAAGTGATATAATGGGCTGTAAGGTCCTATATGGTTATCACAGAATATGCAATCATTGTGAGTATTTAGCTAATTATAGCCTGACCATGGTGGAGGCCCGGAATAGATACTTTTGCTATTCTGCAAAACATCACCCCTCCCCCTCCCACTATCCAACCTAAAATTTGCTGCCCCTATTAGTGCAGTTACAGTATTTGCCACAAGTTTCAGCCATTAGCCACAGGCTAGTGCAGTTATTACTGCCTATAACCCGTATCATGGCATGTAGTTATCATAATAATTGCAGGGTTTAGTATGTGGGTCACACGTTTACTCATCTGTAGTAGAAGAGCGGCATGTTCTCCTAATAGGACGACACACGAGGAATCTATTTCTCATATCTGCTGCAAAGATATTCCAAGTATCCAGATGCCAAATGACAAGTGCTGGAAAAACTCTAACTGTATGCGATGAATGTGAGCATAAAGTAGTAATAACAATTATCAGCAACGTCTTTCATTTACACAACATAGGCGTATATTTATCAGCCGGCGCGTCACCTCCGGGGCGGTTGTGATGGTGTGTGCCGAGTGTGCGATTTCACCAATATGTGCTGCAAAAAGAACTGCAGTGTGCGTCGGGCGCGTTTATTTCGTGAACTGATAAGTTTTATGGGCAAAGTTACGCATTAGCCATTTATTAAGTTACAAGCTAAACCAAAAGTACCGAAGAAAATCGTGATAAATGTAACAAGGATTCCGCAGTACTGGATACAATAGTTGCAAAATAAACAACAAAAACTCCAGGATTAAAAAAAAAGAGAGAAAAACAGCATGAGATAATAAAGGGTAAATTGTAAAATATAATGAGGCCTCCTTCACATTCTGTGTTTCCAGTATGTGTGGCATCTGTTTTTTCCATGGATACCACACGTACCCATTATAATCTGTTAGGCCCCCTTCACACGTCCGTGAAAATCAGTCCCTGAAAATCACGTACGTTTTTCATGGACGTGTCAAAGATGCGTATTGCCCTCCGTGACCCGTGTTTATGGCACACCTGTGTTCTCCGTGTGTTATCCGTGATAACACACAGAGAACGGTCCCTGGCGTTGCTGTCCGTGGTGCTGATCTTCGGTCTCCGGTCCTGCTGCTTCCGACCCGCAGTTGAGTGAATATTCAATGAGCATAATGAGCGGGGGTCGGAAGCAAGTGACAGCAGCGGCAGAGACAGCAGCACTGGAGAAGGTGAGTATAGAAACTTATTTTTTTTTACAAACACGTGTGTTTTCTCCGGTGCGTGTCACACGGATCACATCCGTGTGGTCCGTGTGACAGCTGTGATGCTGGAGAAAAATGGACATGTCTACGTGTGGGGCACACGTATGCTCCACACGTACACACGGTCCATAGCAAAACACGCACGTGTGCGCAGGCCCATTGATTTTAATGGGTCAACGCGTGCCTGGTTCTCCAGCACGTGAGGAAACGGACCAAACACGTACCGGAGACATGGACGTGTGAAGGGGGCCTTAGGTTGTGAACATGTCTGTTTTTTTTCTGGCAGCATGGATGACAAGGGCCAATGGGTCCATAAAAAACACCTACAGCACTCGAATGGCATTAGTGTATAATCCGTGTGAAATGTGAAAATCCGTGCCCTGTACGTGTTTAAGGCCCCCTTCACGAATATGTCTCTCCGGTATGTGTGGCATCTGTTTTTTTTTCACATATACCCCACGTACCCAGTATAACCTATGGTGATCTTCACATGTCTGTTTTTTCAGCAGCACAAATGACAATGGCTACTACAAGTCTATGTATCCGTAAAAAAACTACAGCACATGGATGACATCAGTGTATAATCTGTGCCATCCATGGGCTGTATGAGTTTAACATTGCAAAGTATAGGAGAGGCTTTGTAATTTCATTCTTTCTTTATTCATACCGGAAAAACATCAATGGCACACTCATGGCATCGGTACGTACGTGTTTTATATACACATGTGAAGGGGGCCGTACATTGAAAAATATAGAAGAAGGTTTGTCATTTCTTTATCCATCCATAAAAACAGTGATGGCAAAACAGACACACGGATGACGCATTAAGCCAAAATACTAATGGTAGAAACGGACATGCGGATGACACATGGATGATACACTAATCCTACACACTGACACATGTATGATGCATTAAGTCAAATACTGACGGTAACAACGAACATGCGGATGACATAGTAATCCAAAGCCCTGATGGTAAAAATGGACACACGGGTGACACACAGATGACACATGGATGATACACTAATCCAAAACACTAATGGTAAAAATAGACACACAGATCACACATGGATGACACACTAATCCAAGGCACTGACACACAGATTACACATGGATGGCACACTAATCCAAGGCACTGACACACAGATTACACATGGATGGCACACTAATCCAAGGCACTGACACACAGATTACACATGGCTGGCACACTAATCCAAAACACTGATGGTAAAAATGAACACATGCGTGTGTAGCACCCACGGGGCAAGGGGTTAAATTACTCGTCGCCGGGCTCTATGTCGGGTCTGGGGATGTCACGGGGTGGCCCTTTCTGCCCAGTTTCGTGGCCCCGGGGTGTACAATAAAGGTGGGGGTGGTGGTGAATGATGGTGGAGGTTGATTTTGTGACACCACCTGCAGTGTGCGGCCAGGGAATAGCCGCTGCTGCTGTCGCTGTCCTCCAGGGAGGAAAGTAGTAGCAGTCGAGATGTTTCTGCTCCCCACAGGTGGAGCGGGCCCTGAAGAGGATGATGAGGGGAGTAGTAATGGTGGGTGCCGAAGCGCAGGCCAGCGGCGCCAGCAAGGACAGGCAGATACAGTCTCTGCGGGTTCCAGGTGTTTTACTCACAGATACCACTCGCCTGGGAAGTATCGGTCACTAGCTGTGATGAGCCCCGTCGAACCCAGATCCTTTAGCGGTCAAAACCGGTACAGTGGATGGGTGGACCCTTCCTCCTTGCGCTTGATGTTGGATCCCCGTGTCCTGAAGCCTCTTGGGGACCCCGGTTATTGAAGTGTTTACTCCCTGCCTGAATGTAGGTGCTACGGGTCCATTGTGGGGCCTACATTGGAACACGACCCTGGATCCTATCTGGCACTGTGCTCCGGGAACTGTCGGGGCCGGAGGGATGTGCAATCCCCCAAGCCTGCAGATTTTGGTGGACAACTTGAAGTATAATCCACCCTAGGATTCTACACTCTGTACAGCGCTGGTCCCGAGGGAGCAATAAAGCTCTCCCCTCAGCGACCGTATTGACTCCTAAGTTCCACCAGAGCCACTGATAAAACCCGACTGCTCCCTTCCTCTCCTGATGGAGAACTCCTTCTAACTATCCTGTTGCTCTTCCCGTCCCAGGTTCCCGCCACTAGTGGATTGGGGATCCCAGGTGTGGTGGTATCCTAAAGACCCAACCACACTGGTGATCCCTTTTGACCCAAATCTAGCCCAGTCCACGGTAAAGGAGGGTAACCTGGTTGTGTGTATGATTTGTGTAATTGGAACCGACACCAACCTCCTCTAGATCCGGGTTGAGCACTGCACCTTAATTCGGATGCAGTACCCTGTGGCGACCGAAGCCTCAGGGGCATCACACATGACACACTAATCCAAAACATTGATGGAAAAAGCGGACACGTGGATGACACATGGATCAAACACTGATGACAATGGATGACACATGGATCACACACCAATCCAAAACACTGGTGGTAATAATAGACACATGGATCTATGTATGCACTAAAGCATTGACATACGGTTGACACACTAATCCAAAACATTGATGGTAAAAACGGACACACGGTGACACACTGATCAAACACTGATGACAATGAATGACACATGAATCACACTCCAATCCAAAACACTGATGGTAAAAACAGACACACGGATGTCACACTAACCAAAACACTGACACACGGATGGCACACGGATGTCACACTAACCAAAGCACTGACACACGGATGACACATGGATGTCACACTAACTAAAGCACTGACATACGGATGACACACGGATGGCACACTAACCAAAGCACTGACACACGGATGACACATGGATGTCACACTAACTAAAGCACTGACACACGGATGGCACACGGATGGCACACTAACCAAAGCACTGACACACGGATGTCACACTAACTAAAGCACTGACACACGGATGTCACACTAACTAAAGCACTGACACACGGATGGCACACGGATGTCACACTAACTAAAGCACTGACACACGGATGACACACTAATCCAAAACACTGATGACACCGCTACCATTTTTTTTCACTTAGGAGCTTTATATAGATTTGTGAAGGAGACTTTAAAATGTATGAAATACAGATTATATGAACTTTTCTGGAGAGAGTGATAATGTGTTTCTAGGAAAATGTCTGTATTTTGATCAAATTGTCTCTCCAGTAAAGTATTTTGATCGACTTTATAACCTTTCTACATTCAGATTCTTCATTTTTGCCAATTTTCTTATAAGGAGGAAGTCTTTCTTTTTCTATTCTTTTTCCTGTGCACTGGTTTCTTCTCCAGGATCATGTCTTGTTTTCAGCTCTAGTGAAGCGACCTGTAATCTCCTCTCCGGGGTGAAATAGTTAACATTTTTTTCCCCAAAGTCAAACAAAAGCCTGTGTGAATGGGGGGCGTGTCTCCCCTGCCCGGGGCGGGGCTGCTCTCTCCGCCGCCGCTGCCGAGGACGCTTCGTCTTCTTCTTGTTGCAGCGGCAGGAGCTTGGTGGAAAAAGCAATAATATTCTGGGAGTTTCCAGGTAATCCCTGCTCCCTCCCTCCCTGCAGCCTCCGGGACAGGGGCTCATCACACCGGGGAGACGCCGGGGTCCAGTCCTCTGCACCGACTCATGGATTACACATCAGCGCTCGGATATAACTAAGGAAAAACCTGCTGCGACTTTCCCTTTTTCTTGTCCTCGGTCCTTTGTTTCTGGAGATCTGAGTCTGTGCTTTATCCTCTTCCGTGTTTGGAATAAAACAAAGGCGCAGGTGCGGGATCTCTCCGGAGCAGGTGCGGGATCTCTCCGGAGCAGGTGCGGGATCTCTCCGGAGCAGGTGCGGGATCTCTCCGGAGCAGGGAAGGGATCTCTCCGGAGCAGGTGCGGGATCTCTCCGGAGCAGGTGCGGGATCTCTCCGGAGCAGGTGCGGGATCTCTCCGGAGCAGGTGCGGGATCTGCAGCCTGGAGACTCATGTAGAAGCCTATGTGCCTTATCACTCACCGCTGCTTCCATCCATCAGGTTGGTGTGTAGGAATAACTTGTACATACCCTGTTCTCCTTATTTCTGGAGATGCACCTGTATGTCTGGCCTCTGCCTGCTCCTTTCCTTGTGGGAGCTTCTGCTGGAGACATCGCTCTTCTTTCACATCTATGGTGGATACAAAGCTCCCTTTGAATAGTGTGAGCAGCTCATAATAGGAGATGAGGCTGCTTCATTCTAAGGTATCTTAATGTCCCCAAACCTTGTAAAACCAGCTGTCTTGTGCTTACTGAAAGTATCACTTCTATAAGTAAAATTATCCATATGCAGAGTATATTCTGGGTGCAACCATATTATAGGGGGGATTTAGGGCACCTACATCTGTATCTTTTATGGGGCTGATACAAAGTTCTGTGATAATTCTAAAGCCACAGAGTATATTCCGGGTACAATTGTATTATAGGGGGGATTTAGGGCACCTACATCTGTATCTTTTATGGGGCTGATACAAAGTTCTGTGATAATTCCAAAGCCACAGAGTATATTCTGGGTACAACCATATTATAGGGGGGATATAGGGCACGTACATCTGTATCTTTTATGGGGCTGATACAAAGTTCTGTGATAATTCCAAAGCCACAGAGTATATTCTGGGTACAACCATATTATAGGGGGGATTTAGGGCACCTACATCTGTATCTTTTATGGGGCTGATACAAAGTTCTGTGATAATTCCAAAGCCACAGAGTATATTCTGGGTACAACCATATTATAGGGGGGATATAGGGCACGTACATCTGTATCTTTTATGGGGCTGATACAAAGTTCTGTGATAATTCCAAAGCCACAGAGTATATTCTGGGTACAACCATATTATAGGGGGGATTTAGGGCACCTACTGTACATCTGCATCTTTTATGGGGCTGATACAAAGTTCTGTGATAATTCCTGTATTCCTGAATGTATCGGACACTGGGATCAGACTTTTGCTCAGACATAATCCGCTCTCCTCGTCAATGGGAAAGGGGGTCGGTTTTAGACAATTAATGGAATTCCTTGGTGCTCTTTAATTCACAAGCAAGACTTAAAAAAAAAATAAAAAACCTGAGAGCCTCCTGGCTGCATGTGCCAAGCTAATTGTATACCCTTGTAATACTGCAGTTTGTGTTTATGGCTGGGAATGGGGCCAGAAACACAATATTAGTCTATTTCCCAGGCTCAGCCAAGGGAGTCTGTGTTATTTCTAAAGTGGTAACGAGGAGGACAGGCAGCACATTAGGGGGCATCAGTGCAGTGGAGAACGGGTTAATGTTCCCTAAATGATCGGGATGTTTCCATATTGCGAAGCTTTAATCTGCTCACAGCAGCAGTTATGAGAAGTGAGTACACAGCATTGCTCCCTAGTCCTCTCTGTTATCAGCTCAGCAGTGGGGTAAAGACCAAGGACGTGCAAGGCTGGAGGTTTCTTCACTTGGCACAAATATTTGTGCAGCTTGGATGGTGGAGTCTATTGCAGGTGTTTTATAGGGTCTGGGGGTCATCGGGACAGGAAGTCCGCCGCGTCTATATGTGTCTAGTCTGCACTTGTGTTTAGTAACATTGTACTGTGTAATATTTTATATGACCTCCCTCCACAGAAGGCCATGAATACAACATGACTTGTGCTACCATCGACTTTGGAATAACTTCACATTAAAACTTTTGCAAAAGTTCAACTTTTCAATGTTTACCCTCCGCAAAATGATCAGATTTGTAAAATCTCTTCTCCGGTCCTCGTTTTCCATTAAGGGGTCCTGATGTTTCTTGAAACCTAGATGTTTCCATCAGGATAAAAGGGGCAAGAGATGTCACTTTTACACTAAGAAAGGAGTCATTCGGGATTTCCCAGGAGGGGAATCTTTTAATTTTAAAGCTTTTTCCCCTATAGTAAAAAAAAAAAAAAAAAGTTGGAAATGATGGCCTCTAAAATGTCACGGTGCCGCAGAAGTGGGCTTCTATTTTTGGTTTGTCCTTCGATTCAAGAATGGAAGGGTCCCACTTTCTAGTGGAGAGATAGTTGCATATGTGCAGTCACCTCTATGGGGACATAGAAGGGACACCTCTATGGGGACATAGAAGGGACCGTTACTTGGACGTCTCCCTAGAGAAGTTTCTCATTTTTTTTCTGTTTTACAAAATTAATGGAGGAATTCAGGCAAATATTCAATAGACTAGACAGACTGATAGAAATGTGTTAACCACTTAGAAATGGTCTTTTTCTGAGGACTTAGGGTAGTTTCACACTTGCATTGAACGGCATCCGTTGCATTGCGTTGTGTGACGGATGCAACGGATGCGTTGCATATAGTGGCACAACGGATGTAACGGGTTGTACAAAATGACACAATCCCTTATAAGTTTTTTTTCCTTGACTTTCCGCATGTGCAGTTATGTAAAGACGGTTGCGTTAACGGAATCCGTCAAATGACGGATTCTAACGGAATCCGCCACCATAGACGTCCATTATAAAAACAACGGACGCCGACGGAATCCTGCCGCTTGCATTTTTGACGCGCCGCCAAGCGCAAAAAAAAACGCTACATGCAGCGTTCCATCCGCCAAGCGGATTCAACGCAGCGTCGGCTGACGGATGCAACGCAAGGCCATCTGTTGCTATCCGTAGCTAATAGAAGTTTATGAGGAATAAAACTGTTTCCTGCAACAGTTACCGTAATTCCTCAATACGGCGGCTAGCACGGATGCCGTTCAATGCAAGTGTGAAACTAGCCTTACTGTAAAGTTTTGCATACATGGAGCAAATAAGTTTACCCCCCCCCCATAGAACATTTTGGATTCTATCCTAATTCTCCTAGGAGACAGAGGAGCAACTTGCGACTCATGGGCCCCAATGCAAAAGCTTCAATGGGGCCCCCCACTTATTGCAAGCCTTTACTAGCATTGCTCTTTTCATATAAGTGAAAGGGACTTTTGGGGCCACTTGGCTCCAGGGCCCAGGTGTGATTGCAACCCCGGAACCTATGTAGTTATACCTCTCCTGATCTGCTCACCTGGCCTTGCTTGTCAAGGTAGAAACAGGAAAACTCCTCCATCGTTGTAATCCTTAAAGTCTCCTCTTCGGGTACTAATTGGTCGTCCTTTGCTTGTTGTGTGTCTTCTGTTGTCGGCTCGGACACTTCCGTTGCTGCACAAACATGTTGGGACGTTGCTGAGATGAACAAACCATCAATAGTTGTATTAACAAATGAGGCAGGAGCTGCAGCTGTCTGAGCTCCCAGCCACCTGTTCCTAATATGTCCCCACCTGCGACTTACATCTCTTCGCCTGGCAAGAGAATGCGAACAGTCGACGGCAGCTTGTAAATAAACGCACGGGGTGATGCAGCTGGTTCTAGGGCTGCGCTTTCCATGCCGAATGCTGAAGCCTCCTGTAAATATTTATCCGTTTAGCGCCTTTTACCTGACTTCTCCAGTAAATATGACACATATGGGAGGATTTTGGTTAAAGGGAATGTCACCAGCTTTTTACTACCTCATCTGAGAGCAGCATAAAGTAGAGACAGAGACCCTGATTCCAACGATGTCACTTAATGAGCTGTTTGCTGTCATTTTGATACAATCAATGTTTTCTCTGCTGCAGATTGAGCTGTTATACAGAGCTCATGAATATGCTGGACTACCTGCAGCACACCAAGTAGTCCTCTAATGATGATGATTTCCTGCTGATTAAATACAGGAAAAATATATCTTTGTACCGTGTTAGCCAGTAGAGGTAGAAAAAGGTTGTTTAAAAGGCTGATTAAATAGTGATTTTAACAAAACTACACTAAGCAGCCCAGTAAGTGACACATCACTGGAATCAGGATCTCTGCCCCTACGTTATGCTGTTCTCAGATTAGGTGGCAAAAATCTGGTAACAGATTCTCTTTAAAAAACGATTTTCAATTATCCTTATATATATATTGTTCTCAGTCATGCAAGTTACCCATGCCATGGGAATATATTAGCGGGTCATTAGAGGAGTCTTTCACTCGGGAGCTTCACTTATTAAGCAGGGTGTGAGGTGGTTACAGAAATCATCTTTCACTCTGGAGGACATGGCCTGTTAATTTAACTGGGCATTGTGTAATACTTTATTACCCCTGTGGAGGCACTGCAGGAAAATAGTATAATTGCTGCAAATATCGTTCACAGATCACAGCAGTTTGCTGGGAGAGACCTTTTTAATGAGAAGAGTTTGCCCAAAAATGTCCAGTCCCTTGGAAGAAAGTAAGGCTTTCATGTACAAGGGGCCGTGTGTGCGGTGTACAGATCCGCTCCTTCATATCTTGCCCGTTTGTTTTGTGTTTTTAGGTAAATACGTGTGCTTCATCACGCAGGTGTAGATCCAGTCAAACCAGTCCAGCATTCAAAACAAGCAAGACTTATTTCCAACTATAAACTTGCCAGGCTGCATACACGAATGGAGTGCAAGCTCTGCGTTACAGGGTTCAGTTGCACCTAGTAATCTTGCATCGTTATTGGCAGGTGATTGTGAACAATTTAGACTAAGTTCACGTGTCCAGTAATCATCTGTCTGAATGGATCCAGCAGAGAGATCCGTTGGCAAAAAAGTTCTGCAAACACAACTCTTTTGTCCGTTGTAAAATAAGTGACTTCAGCTAGATCCGGTTTTTTTTTTTTAACATGGGAGTCTATGGAGAAGGGATCCATTAACTGATTGCTATTTATCTTCCATTTCCAAACTGATCCAGTAATCAAAAAAGCGGATTTGTTCTTCATAGATTCTAATGTTAAAAAAAAAAACAACAAACAAAACTGATTCGGCAGAAATCAGTCATTTAGCAACGAACAAAAAAAGTTGTGTTTGCAGAACTTTTTTGCCAACGGATCCGATCTCTAATGGATGACTATAGGACGTGTGAACTCAGCCTTGTAGGCTATTTGGTTGCTTCTGTGCACTGTTAGGTAGAGGGGGAGTCTGGAGGCACCATCTTTGGGTGAGGAAAATTTTAGATGCCATTTCTCTAGTGGCAAAAATCACAAATATTGACAGACATCTATACAGATCAAAAAAGTGCAACTTTTTATATTTTGACCCCCACATTTGCTACTCTAAAATTGTATTGCTCTTGCCCTTCTAAGGGTACCATCACCAAATCAATGTAATACAGCGCAAGTTTACACTTTGTGGATTTCTGTGTGTTGTACACATCTTCATATTCAGACTGTTGGCCCAATACGCTGCTATTGACTGTTTCAGCCAACAGTAAGGCGGGCTTTGCACGTTGCGACATCGCAAGCCGATGCTGCGAAGTCGCACGTGATAGTCCCCGCCCCCGTCGCAGGTACGATATCTTGTGACAGGTGGCGTAGCGAAAATAATCGCTATGCCAGCTTCACATACACTCACCTGCCTGCGACCGTCGCTCTGGCCGGCGACCCGCCTCCTTCCTAAGGGGGCGGGTCGTGCGGCATCATAGCGACGTCACCCGGCAGGCGGCCAATAGCGGCGGAGGGGCGGAGATGAGCAGGATGTAAACATCCCGCCCACCTCCTTCCTTCCGTAGAGCCGCCGGCGGCAGGTAAGGTGAAGTTCCTCGCTCCTGCGGCGTAACACACAGCGATGTGCGCTGCCGCAGGAACGAGGAACAGCATCGTACCTGTCGCGGTAGCATAATTATGGAAAAGTCGGAGCTTGCAACGATGATACGATAACGACGCTTTTGCGCTCATTAATCGTATCATCTAGAATTTACACACAACGATGTCGAAAGTGACGCTGGATGTGCGTCACTTTCGATTTGACCCCACCGACATCGCACGTGCGATGTTGCAACGTGCAAAGCCGCCCTTAGTGTATGAGAGCACTGGACAATTTACTGTCAGTTGAAATATCATTCCGGCATGTCCGATTTCTGACTGCCAGTCATATGGTCTCCCCGAGATAATCCACCACCTTTCATGTTTACATAGTTACATAGGTTGAAAAAAGACCTCGGTCCATCTACTTCAACCTTCCTCCACCAATTCTACATTTTGTCCCTAAGTCACTTATAACCAACAATAGTTTGAAACATACAAGGACCATAAGTAGATCACATAACTATAAGCAACAACTCATGGATCATAGAGATTAAAGCAGACAGTCTTTAAATTTGCTACATAGAAAAAGTACCAATACAAGCAAAATTTTAGAAATATATTAAATATTTATTATGATATGGTGCTGTAGGGTACAACAATGAATACATATAAATAAATAGAACCGGAGGGGAAGTGCTGAAGGGGAAAGAACCCCACATGTCCCGGAGAAGGAGAAAAAGAGGATTTTTCACTCCAAAGTGATCCCTAAAAAGCTGTGGGCAATTGCCCAGGCCAGCAAGTGGAGCTGCATAGAGGTAAACCATAAACTCACATGGAGTAAAAAACTTCCATGTGTAGCACAATAAGAGCAGCGCTACTTACCAAGCCAGATCACTACTACACCGGGGTAAACACATGGGGACCGGCATCCCAACACGTGTTTCGCGTTGGTATGCTTCGTCGGGGGACGAAATTTTGCTTGTATTGGTTTTTTTTCTATGTAGCAAATTTAAAGACTCTATCCGCTTTAATCTTTATAACCAACAATGTTGTATGTACTGAGGAAATCATCCAGCCCTTTTTTAAAAGCTGTTATAGTATCTGCCATTACTACCTCTTGTGGTAGAGGATTCCACAGCCTGACTGCTCTAACTGTAAAGAACCCGTTCTTATTTAGCTGCTGGAATCGCTAAATAGGAAACAACATTAAGAACACAAGAACGCTGAGCCAAATAATTGTTCCTGTATATGGGAGCGACGGCCAAGAGAGCTGCCGACCAAACGATGGGCCATCTAAAATATATGGTGTATTTTACTGGTTACAGAAGATAATGATGCTATATCTGTATCGCCGTGCAAAGCCAGGTCAGTAGTGACAGTAGTGGCCTCTGGTAGTCACCACTGTGCAATCAGGGTCATTGGACTGTGATTCCTTTTGTAGATCACAATCACTATTTCCTGAAGTCATTTCAATAAGATTTCTGTTCTGAAAGAAACGCTCTTGGAAGTTTATTTCTTTGTAAACTATCTCTAGTGTTTGTTTCTTTTGTAACTGAAGCATCCATATGTGATATGTGTCACAGAACCCTCTGCTCTATCTCCTCTTAGCTCTATTGTTTCTTTTCCCTGGCTTCCCTCCAGACTGGTAGCTACTCAGGAGAGCATTTTTTAAATATTTTGGCCACCACTAGGGGAAGTGATGACCAAGCTACAAAGGTGGGTGGTGGAAACATGAGCAGCAGCCGTTACCCTTATGAGTGCCCCCCCCCTCCCACCCCGGAAGCTCAGACCCTTCCTTATTTCCACCTCTGATGTTGTTACACACTGGATCATCAAGTTCTTAGGGTAAATTAGATTATTTGCAGAAATTTAAACAACCGAAAATCGGCTCCTTTCATCTGGGCTTGTTTCCGCAGCAGGTGCATGGATTTCTTCAAGACCAATTCAGATGAAATGGATCATCTCGGAGATTCCTGCAAGAAGCCTGATGTGTAAAAATTCACAAAAAGTCTATGTGCACGTCGGCTTTTGATGGAAAGATTTTCTGCGTATTTATAGCAAGTGTTTGTGAATGAGATTCTAAGAAATGTCACAGAGAATATCTGTAATTTAAATGGACCAAAGTTGCTGACGTCCATTTATCTTGTGGATGTCGCCGCAGAGAACAAATACAACAAATCAGCACCACTGAGAAATCCAAAGGTTTCTGAAACTTTTTTTTTTTCCCACTGGATTTTCTATATTCACCCGTGTCCATGTACCTAAAAAAAAATAAAAAAAAATTGTGATTCATCCAGATAAAGTGAATCATGATTTTGCTTGTAATTTTAGCAGTTTTCACACCATCTAAAATTAAAATAAATCCTCTAGCATAAACCCATACAAGCGGATATAGTTCCAATGCATTGTGAAAGAAGAGTTTAATTATACATATCATTATATTGAGACGGAGCTGCCGGCACATTAAGATGTTTATGCAACCTGGTAGAAAAAAATATATTCTTTTAGCTTCAGTTTTTGCAACTTTTTTCCAATACTGTTTATGTAGATTTTGTTTGCAGTGTTTTTTTTCTTTTTTCATGAATTTTATGCATTGAACATGTCACCAATTTTCTAAGTAAATATATTTCTAAAAGTGCTTTGGACATTAAATTCTCACCAGATGTCAGTAACAACCCATCCAATCCACACAGGCAAATCAAACCATAGATGTCCTTTAAATTAAGTTGTGTAATAATGAGAAATGACACAGGCAAAAAAAAGTATTGATCTTACTGAAATTTTAAAGGATAAATCAGCAAACAAAATGTACATTTCAGATGAAACGATTGTGAATTTATGACTTCGAATTCTAATCATCAAACGTATGATCTCCTTGCTGTGGTACAGAATTGTTTTGTTTTTCTGAAATTTAAAGGGTATATCCAGGAATTTATACAATGGCTTTTTTTTTTTTTTTTTTAAAAGTCACGGATATATGGTTTTAAGATGCCTCCTCTCTGGAAGATCTAACCACCTGCATTGCACAGGTGTGATTTTTGGGTCATTCTTCCACACACACACTCTTCACATCCTGAAGGTCCTGTGGGCTCCTTTTATGAACCCTGAGCTTTATTCATTTTCTATTGGATTCAGCTCCTGTGATTGGCTCGGCCATTCTAGCAGCTTTATTTTCTTACTCTGAAACCAATTGAGAGTTTCCTTGGCTGTGTGTTTGGGATCATTGTCTGGTGAAATGTCCACCCTCACTTCATCTTCATGAACCTGGTACAATTTTTACCTAGAATGTCTCTGACCATTTTGTCCATGTATCCTTCCTTCAATTTAAAGAAGTTTGCCAGTGCTGTATGATGAAAAACAGCCCCACACCATGATATTCCCACCTCCAAACTTCTCTCTTGCTGCCTTTTGACATCCAAAGAGTTCAATTTTGGTTTCATCTGACCAGACTATACTCTCAAAGTATTTCACAGGCTTGTCTAAATATTGTTGTGCATTTTACAAGCGCTTGAACATGCTTTTTGTTCAGCAATGGAGTCTTGTGTAGTGAGTGTATATACAGGCCATGGAGGTTGAGTGCATTTATTTATTCGCTGATTTCAGGTATTTGTGTAACTCCTCATAGGTGGTCCTTGACTCATGGACAACTCCTCTGTTAATTCTCTCACTCCTTTTTCTGAAATGTTGCGGGGATCACCTGGTTGTAACCGGTTTATGGTGAAATTATGTTCTTTTTCCAGATTATGACCCCCCCCCCCAACAGTGCTCACTTCCTTCAGTAGTTTACAAATTCTGTGCCCAGTGCTATCAGTATGTTTTGCAACAGTAAGGTTGTGAAGGTGTTGAGACAGCTCACTGCTTTTACCCATCATGAGATGTTTCTTGTGTGGCACCTTGGTAATGAGCTGCTTTTCTATAGGCCATCAGTTGAACCAGCTGATATTATTTTTCAATAAGTGGCAGGATTACTTTCTAATTACTGATGGATTTCAGCTGGTGTCATGACTTTTTGCGCCTTTCTTTCCTCATGTGTTAAATACATTTTCCCTGTCAATTCTCATTATTAGACATAACTTTAATTTCTGGATTGCAATGGTTTGATTTCTTTGCATGTGTGGATTGGATGGGTTGTTACCGACATCTGGTGTAAATTTCATGTCAACCTTTCAAAATGTATTTACTTAGAAAATTGGCGAAGTGCTCGATACTTATTTCACTTGCTACATATGATAACAGCACATTGAGAAATACAGAGATGCTGGAGGGGTCATGGAGCAAATCTTTCCCATCATGGTTAGGACATATAGAAATCTGAGTCACAGATATAACGAGCTGCTATTTCACATACATATGCAGAATAAAAGGTCACTTCCTACCACTCAGTGGCTGTATACTTGGTAAATAATGGAGAGAACTGCTTAGTTGTGACACTTTGCTGTAAAAATTAGAAGGTAAATATTATTCCACGGTCAATATCTGCAGTTTCTTAGGACTCTCGGGTGTCTCTTGGGATGTAGCAGACGAAAGCAAGGAAGGCATTCAATTGCAGTGTATCCCATCCAGGCGTAGATTGTAATTACAGATGATACGTAAACATTTTATATTGTATCGCACATTTCTTTCAACATTTACATTCGGTTTATCTCTAATATAATTGTAGGAACAGCTCTCTATTACCTGGAAGATCTGTTCATCCTGGTCTCCTGCTTCATAGATAAAATGTGAGGAAGAGGAGAAACATGTAAATGTAGACTATATAGTGTCTGTGAAGAGTTGGGCGACAGACTTGATTGTTGTCTATCTAAAGAACTGACCGTAGAAAAAAACAATTCTGCTTCCTCTGCTGCCCCGCTTCATCCCCCTCGATATCATCCCCGAGGGGCCAGCGACAGGGACATAGTAATGGCAGGTTTTTCCACATTCACTGAAGTGTAGAAATGTTTGACCTTACAGAAAAAACATCAGTTCATTGTTCTGTGTGAACAGGTTGGGTTGAAATGAATCTATGGCATGTGTTTGTCCGGAGCAATGAGGCTAAAGCTGGTGTCACACTAAACGACAGCGACAACGACGTCGCTGTTACGTCACCATTTTCGGTGACGTAACAGCGACCTTGTAAGTCGCTGTTATGATCGCTGCTTAGCTGTCAAACACAGCAGAAGCAGCGATCATAAGGTCGCTGTGCTACATGTTCAGAGAGCAGGGAGCCGCGCTTAGCGCTGGCTCCTTGCTCTCCTGCAGCACACATCGGGTTAACCCGATGTGTGCTGCAGCTACATGTCACAGTTCAGAGAGCAGGGAGCCGCGCTTAGCGCTGGCTCCTTGCTCTCCTGCAGCACACATCGGGTTAATTAACCCGATGTGTGCTGCAGCTACATGTCAGTGCAGAGAGCAGGGAGCCGCGCGCACTGCTTAGCGCTGGCTCCTTGCTCTCCTTGCTACAGTATACATCGGGTTAATTACCCGATGTGTACTGCAGCCACATGTCACAGTGCAGGAGCCGGCGCTGGCAGCAAGAGCGGAGGCTGGTAACCAGCGTAAACATCGGGTAACCAGGGAAAGGTCTTCCCTTGGTTACCCGATGTTTACGCTGGTTACAGCTTACCGCAGCTGCCAGTGCCGGCTCCTGATCGCTTCATTTCGTCGCTCTCTCGCTGTCACACACAGCGATGTGTGTGTCACAGCGGGAAAGTGACGACCAAAAAATGAAGCTGGACATTCAGCAACGACCGGCGACCTCACAGCAGGGGCCAGGTCATTGCTGGATGTCACACACAGCGACAGCGACGGGACGTCGCTGCAACGTCACAGAAAATGGTGACGTAGCAGCGACGTCGTTGTCGTTGTCGCTGTGTGTGACACCAGCTTAAGATTGTCATACCCCGGAGCCTGTGCCTGTAGGTGTTGTCCTAATCACTGGTGGACACACAGGGCCCCTGTGCAATAACAATATATTGGCCCATTGTAGCCCAAGAGCTCTTAAAAATGCACAATTTCTCCAGCTTTGGATGTAGGAATGGGCCCACGTACCTCTTGGGCACAGGTTGCACCAATGATGTGTCCGCCACTGGTCCTAATGTTGTTGTGATAAAGATGTGTTGTTGTTTTTTTTTTTTTGGTTTTTTTTTTTACTATTATGGCTTTATTCAGACAGTGTGGTAAATAACACATATATATATATATATATATATATATATATATTATATACATACTAGCTGTAGTACCCGGGCGTTGCCCGGATAGTAACTGTCTCTCTCTCTGTCTGTCTTTTGATGTATGTCTCTGTGTCTGTCTGTCTGTATCAGTCTCTGTGTCTCGCTATCTCTGTCTGTCTGTCTCCCTCTTTCCCCTTGCCGTCTCCCTCTTTCCCCTTGCCGTCTCCCTCTTTCCCCTTGCCGTCTCCCTCTTTCCCCTTGCCGTCTCCCTCTTTCCCCTTGCCGTCTCCCTCTTTCCCCTTGCCGTCTCCCTCTTTCCCCTTGCCGTCTCCCTCTTTCCCCTTGCCGTCTCCCTCTTTCCCCTTGCCGTCTCCCTCTTTCCCCTTGCCGTCTCCCTCTTTCCCCTTGCCGTCTCCCTCTTTCCCCTTGCCGTCTCTCTCTTTCCCCTTGCCGTCTCTCTCTTTCCCCTTGCCGTCTCTCTCTTTCCCCTTGCCGTCTCTCTCTTTCCCCTTGCCGTCTCTCTCTTTCCCCTTGCCGTCTCTCTCTTTCCCCTTGCCGTCTCTCTCTTTCCCCTTGCCGTCTCTCTCTTTCCCCTTGCCGTCTCTCTCTTTCCCCTTGCCGTCTCTCTCTTTCCCCTTGCCGTCTCTCTCTTTCCCCTTGCCGTCTCTCTCTTTTTCCTCTCCCCTTGCCGTCTCTCTCTCTTTCCCCTCCCCTTGCCGTCTCTCTCTCTTTCCCCTCCCCTTGCCGTCTCTCTCTCTTTCCTCTCCCCTTGCCGTCTCTCTCTCTTTCCTCTCCCCTTGCCGTCTCTCTCTCTTTCCTCTCCCCTTGCCGTCTCTCTCTCTTTCCCCTCCCCTTGCCGTCTCTCTCTCTTTCCCCTCCCCTTGCCGTCTCTCTCTCTTTCCCCTCCCCTTGCCGTCTCTCTCTCTTTCCCCTCCCCTTGCCGTCTCTCTCTCTTTCCCCTCCCCTTGCCGTCTCTCTCTCTTTCCCCCTCCCCTTGCCGTCTCTCTCTCTTTCCCCCTCCCCTTGCCGTCTCTCTCTCTTTCCCCCTCCCCTTGCCGTCTCTCTCTCTTTCCCCCTCCCCTTGCCGTCTCTCTCTCTTTCCCCCTCCCCTTGCCGTCTCTCTCTTTCCCCCTCCCCTTGCCGTCTCTCTCTTTCCTCCTCCCCTTGCCGTCTCTCTCTCTTTCCCCCTCCCCTTGCCATCTCTCTCTCTTTCCCCCTCCCCTTGCCGTCTCTCTCTTTCCCCCTCCCCTTGCCGTCTCTCTCTCTTTCCCCCTCCCCTTGCCGTCTCTCTCTCTTTCCCCCTCCCCTTGCCGTCTCTCTCTCTTTCCCCCTCCCCTTGCCGTCTCTCTCTTTCCCCCTCCCCTTGCCGTCTCTCTCTTTCCTCCTCCCCTTGCCGTCTCTCTCTCTTTCCCCCTCCCCTTGCCGTCTCTCTCTCTTTCCCCCTCCCCTTGCCGTCTCTCTCTCTTTCCCCCTCCCCTTGCCGTCTCTCTCTCTTTCCCCCTCCCCTTGCCGTCTCTCTCTCTTTCCTCCTCCCCTTGCCGTCTCTCTCTCTTTCCTCCTCCCCTTGCAGTCTCTCTCTCTCCCCTCCCCTTGCCGCCTCTCTCTCTCCCCTCCCCTTGCCGCCTCTCTTTTTCTAAACCATCTAGTACGGCTTAAAATATAATAAGAACTGACGTACATCACTTTTTTGTGCAGTTCTTGCCACATATCTGTTGCAGTTTAATGTAACGGAGAGGATCTCCTAAGCAAAGTTATAGCATAAAGGACCAGTTTGGTTTGTACTGTATTGGGAAGGAAAGTCAGTGTTGTGATTTTTTTTTTTTTTTTTCTTGTACATTTTTAAAGTTTCATCCAAACAAAAGTGTTAACTTTCATAAAAATGGATGTCAAACTCTCTAAAATATCTAAAACAGAGCATGTACTAATCCTCCTCAGGTCCACAGCTCGCACCGCCAATGCTTGGTTCTTGGTGATTTGGCTGCAACGGTGACCTCACATAGACAGCGCTGTACTTAAGCGCTGAGCTCTGTGGCTCCGGCCATATACCTCGGTGCAGCCGCTGAGCTTAGTGGATGGTTACACCAGAGATGTTGCGTTGTTGATGTGACGTCACTGCTTCAGATAACAGAGAGACACAAGCAGCAGCGGGGAGCCGGTCCTGGACTAGGGAGGGTGAGTACCTGCTCTTAGTTATTTTAGACATCCTAAAGTATTTGAGGGGTCCACCTTTCTGAACCAGTTCTTTTTGTATTAAAGGGATTATCCATTTCTCAGACAACCCGTTCTCAATCTGTTTGTTTTGTCCCCATAAAATAACAACACTTAGGCTATGTTCGCACGTTGCGTTTTTTACCGCGTTTCTGCAGCGTTTTTGGCAGCAGCGTTTTTTGGCAAAAATGCATGCATTTTTGATTTCCAGCAAAGTCTATGGGAAAAGCAGAAATCCTGTCTGCACTTTGCTTTTTGTTCAGCAGCGTTTAATTTGCATATTTGTGGTCAAAAACCATGCTGAAAAAGAAGCAGCATGTCAGTTGTTTTTGCCATTTCTGCAGCGTTTCCTTAACATTGGAGTCAATGAGAAATGTCAAAAAGCAACCAAAATCACAATTCCTGCGTTTTTCATGCTTTTTACCTGCTTTTCAACTGCGTTTTTGGCTCCAAAAACGCATGCTTTTCTGGCATAAAATTAATGGGTTCTAATGTTCCTTTACACACACACAATAACCGAAAATTTAAATGCTAAAAAATAATAAACTTTAGCTATTTTTCTGTTAAAATGTGCATAACCACTATTATTACATTTAAATTGATAATTTCCCATTTAATTTTATTAAAAGTTAATTTTATAATTTTTTTCTCTTTTTTCAATCTTTTTGACTATTTCAACTTTATTTCTCAGTGTCTTGATCTCAAAAACGCATCTGCAGAAACGCAGGTGAAAACGCAGGTAAAAAGCGCTAAAAACGCACTAAAAACGCGGTAAAAACGCATGCGTTTTTAGCGCTAAAAAATTGGCAAAAGCCATTTGGTCAAAAACCAAGGGAAGGAAAACGTGCAGAATAAACTGCAGGTACACCGACGCAACGTGCGAACATAGCCTTATACTCGCCTCCGATGCTGTCCCAGCGGTGTTAGCATTCCTTCTCCCGGGGCTCATATTACATCATGTGAGCCCTGCGTCCAGTCAGCGCCAACTCCAACCTTCCCGCTTCCAGATGTATTGAACATCAGTAGGAAGTGAGCGGCCAGCCGAAGCTGTGACTTCTTCTTGATGTTCAAAGGTGAGAGAAGGAAGCCGATGTTCATTGGGTGCAGGGTTTGCTGGACATAACATGAGCCTCGGAAGAGTGAGTTCCTACACCGCTGGAACGCCGTCGGCACTGGAGTGGAGAATAAGGCTGGTGTGACACTTGCGAGTGATTTGCGCGAGGATTGACTCCCATCACCCGGTACGGCCTGCCGCTCTCTAGACAGGAGCGTGTAGCTGCATGGAAATACATGTGACGACCCCCTTAGAAATATATACAGCTGCATGCTCCTGTCCGGAGAGCACCAGGCCGTCCTCGCGCAGGTCAGTCACAAGTGTGACACCAGCCTAAGCTGAGAAGGGGTTGTCTGAGTAGTGGACAACCGTTCCTGCAAGACAAGTTACGATATACAAATCGAGAGAACGTAAATGCAAAGTACATGTAGCTACAAACGGGGGCAGCAGTTACCTAGGGGTGATGTCCACCTTTGTGCCCTTTTTTGTATGAATTTATCTACTGTAATCCCCAAAATTTGCCTTTATTTTATTAGTACTGCTCCCATGAATTTTCCTCTCTTTTGCTGTTTTTTTTTTTTTCTTCTTTTTTCTTCAATCCACCCTACAGTTTAGAGATATGGACCTTTTTATTCAGTACCACTTTCTATGGTTTTTACCAAGGGGGCTTTTGCTCACAGGGCAGTAATGCAGAGCAGTCTAAAGCTACGTCCCAGATAATCCTATGAGCAATGCCCCTTATAATGACCATAAAAATAAGCACAAAGGCTGGGGCTACGCAGTGACTTTGACCACGACACCTGTCATACAGACAAAGTGTGGGTAATGGTACATCGCAGCGCAATGCAAGTAAATGGGGTTGCATTCATACCCTGCAGGTTGCAAAAATGTCAGCCATAGGTGAAATTCTGCCCAATCGCTTTTATTGGTTGCTGTACCCTTGGGGCCGAAATGCGACCTGTTCATTTGTATTTCTCTGTGATATAGCAGCCACTCCTAGAAAACAGGTGTCATAGTCAATGTTGTCTCAAAAAAAAAAATCCAAAAGTCTATCTCTGGAGCCATATAGCAGATGGATTGGAATTTTCAAGCAGCAAGAATAAAATAAGCGCAAAATACTGTCCACTGTTGACTCGGTGACAGGTCCTCTTTGGTGTTTTGCGCAGCTTCTACCTCGGATTGAGCACAGTAACCATGTTTTCTGTCCGTATGAACAATACAATGGCAGACAGTCCTGTGCTTCTGTCCGTATGAACAATACAATGGCAGACAGTCCTGTGCTCCTGTCCGTACGGACGAGGCAATGGCAGACAGTCCTGTGCTCCTGTCCGTATGGACGAGGCAATGGCAGACAGTCCTGTGCTCCTGTCCGTATGGACGAGGCAATGGCAGACGGTCCCGTGCTCCTGTCTGTATGGACGAGGCAATGGCAGACGGTCCTGTGCTCCTGTCTGTATGGACGAGGCAATGGCAGACGGTCCCGTGCTCCTGTCCGTATGGACGAGGCAATGGCAGACGTTCCCGTGCTCCTGTCTGTATGGACGAGGCAATGGCAGACGGTCCTGTGCTCCTGTCTGTATGGATGAGGCAATGGCAGACAGTCCTGTGCTCCTGTCTGTATGGATGAGGCAATGGCAGACGGTCCTGTGCTCCTGTCTGTATGGATGAGGCAATGGCAGACAGTCCTGTGCTCCTGTCCGTATGGACGAGGCAATGGCAGACGGTCCTGTGCTCCTGTCTGTATGGACGAGGCAATGGCAGACGGTCCCGTGCTCCTGTCCGTATGGACGAGGCAATGGCAGACGGTCCCGTGCTCCTGTCTGTATGGACGAGGCAATGGCAGACGGTCCTGTGCTCCTGTCCGTATGGACGAGGCACTGGCAGACGGTCCCGTGCTCCTGTCTGTATGGACGAGGCAATGGCAGACGGTCCTGTGCTCCTGTCCGTATGGACGAGGCACTGGCAGACGGTCCTGTGCTCCTGTCCGTATGGACGAGGCAATGGCAGACGGTCCTGTGCTCCTGTCCGTATGGACGAGGCAATGGCAGACGGTCCTGTGCTCCTGTCTGTATGGACGAGGCAATGGCAGACGGTCCTGTGCTCCTGTCTGTATGGACGAGGCAATGGCAGACGGTCCTGTGCTCCTGTCTGTATGGACGAGGCAATGGCAGACGGTCCTGTGCTCCTGTCTGTATGGACGAGGCAATGGCAGACGGTCCTGTGCTCCTGTCTGTATGGACGAGGCAATGGCAGACGGTCCTGTGCTCCTGTCTGTATGGACGAGGCAATGGCAGACGGTCCTGTGCTCCTGTCTGTATGGACGAGGCAATGGCAGACGGTCCTGTGCTCCTGTCTGTATGGACGAGGCAATGGCAGACGGTCCTGTGCTCCTGTCTGTATGGACGAGGCAATGGCAGACAGTCCTATACAGGGGGGGGGGGGGGGGGGATTAGTGAATGATTCAGCAGTGCCGGGATTTTATCTGGGGGAACCATCCTGCATTCCTCTGCTAAAATTCGGTTCCCTTGGGCGACCAGACGTTTCATCAGTATTAAACCCTTGTTTGTATTGGAGTGCACTTTACAAGAGGCTCCATGACTGTAAAAATGTACAAAATCTGCATTGGCCCCAGCGGGACTGCACAAGAGACTCTGCAAGAGCAAACAAGAGGCAGAGAGTGTGTTTGAGTTTCAACGCATTCCTGGAGCCAGGGCTCCCCGGCACCCACCCCCGGCACCCACCCACAGGGCTTTGTGTGGCAGGACAAGTATGGCAGATACAATGAAGGCATTTGTTCTCATGTCAACCCCTCCCCCACCTGCACAAAGGGAATAGCAGTCTTGTCCTGACTTGAGCGGTGCAAAGACAGACCACAACTGCTAATAATGGTTTAACTGGGTGCAGGAGGGAACACGACGCCACCCTTAACCCAGACATTTGTGCAGGTGACACCCTATGTGGGGTCAGGTGTCTCCTGAGTTGTCTGCATGAATGTTAGGTGCTCAAACTCTGTCTGTGGCTCTGACCTCCGGGGTCAATGCAGGTATGTGTCTCTCCGAATTTACTTCTCCTGCGCCCGTTGATGGCCTTCTGATGTGACTACTTTACATTCTTACATTTCAGCTGTCGCCCTCTGGAACATTATTATTGTTATGGCATCTGGAGTTTTCAGTTTGTTACATTCCTTTTCATTTTTTTTTTCTTAAGGCCAAATATAAAATTGTCATTTACAAAGCACCAAAAATAATTGCATCAATGTAGAAAAATGACAGCAGCCTGCTATGTTATGCAAAGTTTCTACGTGATAAGTGTCATCAGAGGCGTCCTTATCTAGAAGTCATTGATACCTGCAGGTTGAATGCTCGTTTGTCCGACAGGTAAATCTCACGACTCCACTAAGCACGTGCAACCTTGGGCTGTCTGACCGTGTGTTTACAATGGGGAGAGAGGAGTAGGTCCCCACCAGACACCTCTGGCAACAGCTTAGCTTCCTGGAAAACAAAAGGATTGTGCATCAAAAATTAACTGGTCTGATTTTTATATATTTTCTTGCAGATTGTTGGGGGAAGATTTGTGAGGCGTGCTTATACACATAAGCGTACGTGACAATGACATGTTGACCCTTTTAGGATACAAGACCAAATCACACTGATACTCGGGTAACAGGACAATGGTACATTGACACTAGGGCTAATGACAATGATACTGTACATTGACACAGGGATATAATAATGACACTATGATACTTGGGGATAAGACCATGATACTGGGGGATATGACAATGGCACATTGTCACTGGGGGGATACAACTTACACTGGGGGATGTGACAATAACGCATTGATACTGGGGGAATATGACAGTGACACTGGGGGATATGACAATGACACATTGATACTGGGGGGATATTACAATGACACTGGGGATATGACAATGACATATTGATATTGGGGAATATGACAATGACACATTGTCTCTGGGGGGATTTAACAATGACACATTAACCCTGGGGGGGGGGGGGGAAATGACAATGACACATTGGCCCTGGGAGGATATGACATTGATACTGGGGGATATGACAATGACACATTGATCCTCGAGGGATATTTTAATGACACTGGGGGGATATGACAATGACCCTCGGGGGATGTGAAAATGACACATTGGCAATTTGGCCCTGGGAGGACATGACATTGATACTGGGGGATTAGACAATGACATATTGACCTTCGAGGGATATTTTAATGACACTGGGGGGATATGACAATGACCCTCGGGGGATGTGAAAATGACACATTGGCCCTGGGAGGACATGACATTGATACTGGGGGATTAGACAATGACATATTGACCTTCGAGGGATATATTAATGACACTGGGGGGATATGACAATGACACATTGGCCCTGGGGGAATATGAAAATGACACTGGAGGGGATATGAAAATGACACTGGAGGGGATATGAAAATGACACTGGAGGGGATATGAAAATGACACATTGATACTGGGGGTTTTGACAATGACACATGGACCCTCGGGGGATGTGACAATAATACATTGGCCATGAAAAGAAATGACAGTGACACTGGGGGGATATGACAATAACACATTGCATTAGCTGGTGACACAGCAGTGACCCCCTTTAGCTGGTATCTGTAGTGTATCTGTGGGGGATTACATGGCAGTTGTGTGTGGAAACTTGCAGAATCCAGTCCCTGCCTTAGAACCTGTCCTACTACCTAAAGAAGTTTGTACAGGGATCACGTGATGTCTTAATGGATTCTTCCATCCTCTGTGATGGAAACTCCTACACCAGTGTGACCTAATCCTGCTGAAAGATGGATGTCAGACTTGTAGGGGGCTGAGGATAAAGCAGGGGAGCTGTCTGGTACAGTCTTATCGGTGCTCTGACCCCTCTCTTTGCAGCCCCCTCTGTCTCAGCCCTGGCTCTTATCTGCCAGTAATGTCCCACAGAGCATTGTTCCTGTGATCCCTGTGCCTGGGGAGATCACAGCCCGGTGCCTGACGCTACAAGTTTAACCTTTCCCATTATTATTACACTTTTATATTTAACACACACACCAAGAAGCTGCCAGCAATTCTGCACGCCTCCAAAGAATACAGGATTAAAAGGCTGCAGCTCAGCATTGTGGGTGGAGAAGAATCGCTTTATAGCGTTTAGAAATGCAGCTCTTTTGTGCAGAAGGTTCACTCCCTATGTTTTATTCCTATAATAATATGGTAACGTGACGGTACGAGCTGGGGGAAAGCCAGGTTACAGCCCTGACGAGCCTCCTGCCCTGTCCCTGCCCTCCGGGCCGTCACGGCTGAGGACTGGAATGACCCAAAGCAGACTGGTTTCTAGGGAATCGCTACCTCATGACCCTATTCAAGAGAGCAACCAGGCTGCCAGGCCTAAATCAAAATTCTGGGGTATTATATTATATAATATAATATAATATATATATATATATATATATATATATATATATATATATATATATATATATATATATATATATATATATATATATATATATATATATATATACTTATATATTATATATATATATGCCCCACTTCATAATGATAAAGCGCTGGCATAAGTTGCGACAAATTCATTAAGATGCATTCACCTCGCAATGAATTTGGTGCATTGTGCGCCTCTGTCAGGGGCATGCATTTGTCGGGCATGTTTCATCACTCTCTGCCCACTTTGATGTTGCTTGCCTGGACCGGCATAAAAAACAAAAATAGTAAAAGTTGCCAAAAAGTATCAACATTTCAAGGAGTTTTACTCCATGATGACCTGGGACCAAAGTTGTCCCCACCCCAAACACAGATTAAAATTGACAAAGTAATAGATTTCACGCAAAACTATCATTCGACAAGTAAGGCTAGGTTCACGTTTCCGTTGTTTTGCATCAGTCACATGCGTTGCTTGACGCTTGTGACTGATGCGTTGTACAATGGATGACAAGAATAGAATTCATGGTCGGATTCTGTTGTAAAACGTGAGAGAGAGAGAGTAATCAGCTGATCGTTCACAATAGCCGGCCGCCGGGCGATCTGCTGATCGCTCTCATTAGCCGGCCGCCGGGCGATCTGCTGATCGCTCTCATTAGCCGGCCGCCGGGCGATCTGCTGATTGCTCACATTAGTCGGCCGCCGGGCGATCAGCTGATTGCTCACATTAGCCGGCCGCCGGGCGATCAGCTGATTGCTCACATTAGTCGGCCGCCGGGCGATCAGCTGATTGCTCACATTAGCCGGCCGCCGGGCGATCAGCTGATTGCTCACATTAGTCGGCCGCCGGGCGATCAGCTGATTGCTCACATTAGTCGGCCGCCGGGCGATCAGCTGATTGCTCACATTAGCCGGCCGCCGGGCGATCAGCTGATTGCTCACATTAGCCGGCCGCCGGGCGATCAGCTGATTGCTCACATTAGTCGGCCGCCGGGCGATCAGCTGATTGCTCACATTAGTCGGCCGCCGGGCGATCAGCTGATTGCTCACATTAGTCGGCCGCCGGGCGATCAGCTGATTGCTCACATTAGTCGGCCGCCGGGCGATCAGCTGATTGCTCACATTAGTCGGCCGCCGGGCGATCAGCTGATTGCTCACATTAGTCGGCCGCTGGGCGATCAGCTGATTGCTCACATTAGCTGGCCGCCGGGCGATCAGCTGATCACTCGCAGAAGGGGGGCCGCCGGGCGATCAGCTGATTGCTCAAAGAAGGGGGCCGCCGGGAGATCAGCTGATCATTCGGCCGCCGAGAGGGAGCATGCGCAGTGGAATCAAAAGGATTCCGCTGCTCAAAACGCTACATGCTGCGTTTTTGCCGCCCGGCGGTCAGTCGTTCCACGACTGATCGGTCGGGCGGAGGATGCAATGCAGCGTCATCAGTCACAATCCGCCGCTCATACAAGTCTATGGGAACAACGGAATCCGCCAAACGGATTCTGTTGTTTAGCAGAGCCACGGATTGTGACTGATACAAATTGACGGAAATGTGAACCTAGCCAAAAACGTAACAATGAACGATTGTTTTAGCCGACTGATCACCGCTTTAAGCGGCGCTGACCATTTTTATTTTTTTCACTCAAAAGTTTTACAAAACACAAATACACAAACTATTTTGCTTGTTCGTCAAGTAATTTTCAGACTTTTTATAGACAGGCGGGTTATCGGGAACGGCTTTCATAGGAACGCTTGATCTCCAAAATCGGCCACTCAAAGATTTCTGGGAAAACCTCCTTATATTGCTGATGTCTTGTTAGATAGGTAGCAGAACATTTTACAAATTGATGCCTCTCCTCTATCTATTTGCTTGTTTTTATTTTCTGCATGTGTATTCTTGGTGTAATTTTCATAGAATGGTCGAGTTGGAAGGGACCTCAGGGGCCATCGGGTCCAACCAGGTTTTCCTAAATCATCCCAGCTGTTTATCCAGTTCTGCTTGAAGATTTCCATTGATAGAGAGCTCAATCTTGATAAAATTACCTTCTAAAATTCTTAATAAAATCATTCAATTTAAAAGAAAATATTCCAAATTGATATAGTCTGGATGTTTCTAGAAGCAATCGATCCATAATATGGGCTCTTATGGAATTAATACGCAGTTTTTGCTGTAGAGGGGGGGGGGGGACTAGGTAAAAGGGAATTTACTTGAGGATTAAGGTCCATAGACTGCAATATAACAAAGTTGTTTTTACAAATTTAAGGATTTTACACGCAGCGTAGAGTGGCCACTTGCCTTTTAATTATTATCCTGCTTGGTGGTGACGAGTTCCAGACCTCTGCACCTTTATGGCAATGGTTTATGGTTTAAGACCCTTTGGCTAAAGCAGAGATGCAATAAAACCAGAGTTATCACAGATCAGTCCCCTGGGCCTTGTGCTGGAACAGATGTGACTGCAGTGGGGGTATATCCGGCCCCCCAGCCTCAGTAGACCGTAAAATTACCACTGTGCTCAAGTACGATATTGCCATAGAACCTCATATCTCCACAGTGCATAAAAACTGTCCATATCTGGGCAGAAAGCTCCCAAAATAAGGGACCTTTTAGATGGAAGCATAAACTGGTAAAAAAACCAAACAAATGTAACGGCTGAGACTGGACCCCCTTTGTCAGCAATCCTGGCTGTTTCAGTGGCGTTGTGGGATTAGAGAGGACACTTGTGTGGATGAGTCAGTCTGCGTCTCACTGTCAGGCTATTTTAGAAGACACTTGTAGCCTTTTATCTGGACCCCGCAGACCTAATCTAGTTTCCCAATGTTGAGTTAGCAGATGGATGTTGGACCTCTCAAAGGTCGCTGTTTATGGACACCCTTCTCCCACCGGTTTGACGTCAGCATGCAAGATGCAGTGAATCAATCTGTACCTGTTAATCATTCACCTTAAATAAGCACAAACTGTCAGAATGTAACAATGTGAACCGAAGATCCACGGACGATACACAAAGTGGCGTATTTATTTGTGGCACCTTATTGATGTTGCAATGACTATTCACACGCTGCAATCACAACTTACTCAGCTTCAGACGCACCCTAAAAACGCATCTTTTTAGGGTGGCCTATCACAATCCTTAGCCAAACTAATTTCACCTAATCCCTCCACAACTTCTCAGATAAGTACCCCACGTCAAACTCCATGGCACCCAAATGCATCTCAAGGCCCTGGCCAACTGATCCACGAAGCCATTATCTATCCCCCATTTTCTTGAGATGGCTGGATTGTCATTGTAAATAAGCACTTGTACCTTGCCCCCCCCCCCGCCCCCCACCATCTCACTGTAGATTGTAAGCTCTCACGAGCAGGGTTGTCTTTTTTTTCCCTTTAAATATTGTATTTTCGATAACTGTTACTTGTTTGTATATGATCCTTCTGAATTGTAAAGCGCTGCGGAATATGTTGGCGCTATAGAAATAAAGATTATTTTTTATTATTATTATTATTATTATTATTATTATTATTATTATTATTATTATTGCAGTGTTTTTTTTCAGTAAGTGCAAAAGCTGTAAGATTCCAGAAATCTCAGTTGCTTTTTTTTTTTATTCCTGACGGAATTGGAAAGCCGCAGTGTGTTAATTCTCTCGGCTTTTTTCAAAACCGCAGCGTGTCAATCCTTTCAGCGTATTTTAAAACCGCAGCGTGTCAATTTTTCCAGCGTTGTTATAAACTGCAGTGTGTCAATTCTTCCAGCATTGTTGAAAACCGCAGCGGGTCAATTCTTCCAGCGTTGTTATAAACCGCAGCGTGTCAATTCTTCCAGCGTTGTTATAAACCGCAGCGTGTCAATTCTTCCAGCATTGTTTGAAAACCGCAGCGGGTCAATTCTTCCAGCGTTGTTATAAACCGCAGCGGGTCAATTCTTCCAGCGTTGTTATAAACCGCAGCGTGTCAATTCTTCCAGCATTGTTGAAAACCGCAGCGGGTCAATTCTTCCAGCGTTGTTATAAACCGCAGCGTGTCAATTCTTCCAGCGTTGTTATAAACCGCAGCGTGTCAATTCTTCCAGCGTTGTTATAAACCGCAGCGTGTCAATTCTTCCAGCGTTGTTATAAACCGCAGCGTGTCAATTCTTCCAGCGTTGTTATAAACCGCAGCGTGTCAATTCTTCCAGCGTTGTTATAAACCGCAGCGTGTCAATTCTTCCAGCGTTGTTATAAACCGCAGCGTGTCAATTCTTCCAGCGTTGTTATAAACCGCAGCGTGTCAATTCTTCCAGCGTTGTTATAAACCGCAGCGTGTCAATTCTTCCAGCGTTGTTATAAACCGCAGCGTGTCAATTCTTCCAGCGTTGTTATAAACCGCAGCGTGTCAATTCTTCCAGCGTTGTTATAAACTGCAGCGTGTCAATTCTTCCAGCGTTGTTGAAAACCGCAGTGTCAATTCTTCCAGCGTTGTTATAAACCGCAGCGTGTCAATTCTTCCAGCGTTGTTATAAACCGCAGCGTGTCAATTCTTCCAGCGTTGTTATAAACCGCAGCGGGTCAATTCTTCCAGCGTTGTTATAAACCGCAGCGTGTCAATTCTTCCAGCGTTGTTATAAACCGCAGCGTGTCAATTCTTCCAGCGTTGTTATAAACCGCAGCGTGTCAATTCTTCCAGCGTTGTTATAAACCGCAGCGTGTCAATTCTTCCAGCGTTGTTATAAACCGCAGCGTGTCAATTCTTCCAGCGTTGTTATAAACCGCAGCGTGTCAATTCTTCCAGCGTTGTTATAAACCGCAGCGTGTCAATTCTTCCAGCGTTGTTATAAACCGCAGCGTGTCAATTCTTCCAGCGTTGTTATAAACCGCAGCGTGTCAATTCTTCCAGCGTTGTTATAAACCGCAGCGTGTCAATTCTTCCAGCGTTGTTATAAACTGCAGCGTGTCAATTCTTCCAGCGTTGTTGAAAACCGCAGTGTCAATTCTTCCAGCGTTGTTATAAACCGCAGCGTGTCAATTCTTCCAGCGTTGTTATAAACCGCAGCGTGTCAATTCTTCCAGCGTTGTTATAAACCGCAGCGTGTCAATTCTTCCAGCGTTGTTATAAACCGCAGCGTGTCAATTCTTCTAGCGTTGTTATAAACCGCAGCGTGTCAATTCTTCCAGCGTTGTTATAAACCGCAGCGTGTCAATTCTTCCAGCGTTGTTATAAACCGCAGCGTGTCAATTCTTCCAGCGTTGTTGAAAACCGCAGCGTGTCAATTCTTCCAGCGTTGTTATAAACCGCAGCGTGTCAATTCTTCCAGCGTAAACCGCAGCGTTGTCAATTCTTCCAGCGTTACGGTTATTAAACCGCAGCGTGTCAATTCTTCCAGCGTTGTTATAAACCGCAGCGTCGTCAATTCTTCCAGCGTTGTTATAAACCGCAGCGTGTCAATTCTTCCAGCGGTTGTTATAACCGCAGCGTGTCAATTCTTCCAGCGTTGTTATAAACCGCAGCGTGTCAATTCTTCCAGCGTTGTTATAAACCGCAGCGTGTCAATTCTTCCAGCGTTGTTATAAACCGCAGCGTGTCAATTCTTCCAGCGTTGTTATAAACCGCAGCGTGTCAATTCTTCCAGCGTTGTTATAAACCGCAGCGTGTCAATTCTTCCAGCGTTGTTATAAACCGCAGCGTGTCAATTCTTCCAGCGTTGTTAAAAACCGCAGTGTCAATTCTTCCAGCGTTGTTATAAACCGCAGCGTGTCAATTCTTCCAGCGTTGTTATAAACCGCAGCGTGTCAATTCTTCCAGCGTTGTTATAAACCGCAGCGTGTCAATTGTTCCAGCGTTGTTATAAACCGCAGCGTGTCAATTCTTCTAGCGTTGTTATAAACCGCAGCGTGTCAATTCTTCCAGCGTTGTTATAAACCGCAGCGTGTCAATTCTTCCAGCGTTGTTATAAACCGCAGCGTGTCAATTCTTCCAGCGTTGTTGAAAACCGCAGCGTGTCAATTCTTCCAGCGTTGTTATAAACCGCAGCGTGTCAATTCTTCCAGCGTTGTTATAAACCGCAGCGTGTCAATTCTTCCAGCGTTGTTATAAACCGCAGCGTGTCAATTCTTCCAGCGTTGTTATAAACCGCAGCGTGTCAATTCTTCCAGCGTTGTTATAAACCGCAGCGTGTCAATTCTTCCAGCGTTGTTGAAAACCGCAGCGTGTCAATTCTTCCAGCGTTGTTATAAACCGCAGCGTGTCAATTCTTCCAGCGTTGTTATAAACCGCAGCGGGTCAATTCTTCCAGCGTTGTTATAAACCGCAGCGGGTCAATTCTTCCAGCGTTGTTATAAACCGCAGCGGGTCAATTCTTCCAGCGTTGTTATAAACCGCAGCGGGTCAATTCTTCCAGCGTTGTTATAAACCGCAGCGTGTCAATTCTTCCAGCGTTGTTATAAACCGCAGCGTGTCAATTTTTCCAGCGTTGTTATAAACCTCAGCGTGTCAATTCTTCCAGCGTTGTTATAAACCGCAGCGGGTCAATTCTTCCAGCGTTGTTATAAACCGCAGCGGGTCAATTCTTCCAGCGTTGTTATAAACCGCAGCGGTTCAATTCTTCCAGCGTTGTTATAAACCGCAGCGTGTCAATTCTTCCAGCGTTGTTATAAACCGCAGCGGTTCAATTCTTCCAGCGTTGTTATAAACCGCAGCGGTTCAATTCTTCCAGCGTTGTTAGAAACCGCAGCGTGTCAATTCTTCCAGCGTTGTTAGAAACCGCAGCGTGTCAATTCTTCCAGCGTTGTTAGAAACCGCAGCGGGTCAATTCTTCCAGCGTTGTTAGAAACCGCAGCGTGTCAATTTTTCCAGCGTTGTTATAAACCGCAGCGGTTCAATTCTTCCAGCGTTGTTATAAACCGCAGCGTGTCAATTCTTCCAGCGTTGTTATAAACCGCAGCGGTTCAATTCTTCCAGCGTTGTTATAAACCGCAGCGTGTCAATTCTTCCAGCGTTGTTATAAACCGCAGCGTGTCAATTCTTCCAGCGTTGTTGAAAACCGCAGCGTGTCAATTCTTCCAGCATTGTTATAAACCGCAGCGTGTCAATTCTTCCAGCGTTGTTATAAACCGCAGCGTGTCAATTCTTTCAGAGTTTTCTCATTATAGAAAGCAATGAGAAAGTGCAAAAAAATACAAACATGCATTTTTGCTTTTGGTGAATAAAACTAACTTTTATTAATCATGTACTGTAGACAAATGACACGTATAATCTGCAAAAGAAAACCTGCTCCCCTGGCAGTAAAAAAAAAAAAAGCTGCTAACAAAAAAGCAGTTTTTTCTTTTGCAGATGTGTAATTTTTCTACAGTAAATCTTTAATAAAGATAGTTTTATTCACCAAAAACAAAGCAAATACCCGCTTTTTGGAAGCCGCATTTTTTTTTCTTTTACAGCCAATAGAGCAGGTTGTGGCTGCGGAAAAAAAGCCAGCAAAAAAGCAACGTGGGAATATAGTCCAAATATAAATGAATCTATAAACCTTTCTAGATAGTTAAATACACTAGGGTACAGAAGACAATATTAGGCTAGTGTATTACTGCTTTTGTATCTAATGTCATCCTGCATGGAGCCATGGTGTAAGTATATGGACAGAGCCTTATGGATGTATATGAAAAGAAGCTCCGCTTTGGTGTCATGCACACAGGACCTATCTGCACAGTGTGTACTGTGGCACATATCCCTCCAGATTTGTGCTACAATGGAGGAAATTTTTCCTTTCAACCAACAGAACTTCTCTTGGGCATTTTCTATTTCTGCTCTGATGCTGGCCAATCTAAACACCATGAGCTTTCCATCTGAAACTTATGATGGTAGGAACATGGCAGTATGTTAGATACTTTTGCTTAAATCAATAAGGCTATGTTCACACAGTGCGTTTTCTCTTTTTTTTTTTTTTTTTTTTTTGGGGGGGGGGGGGGGGGGAGCAAAATTTGATGTCTTGACAGTAAAAATAGCTGCATTTTTTTTAATGCGTTTTTTTGCTGCAGTTCTTTTTGCTGCAGTTTTGGCGTCATTTGTCTACAGTACATGTTTAAAGTTCATCTCATTCACCAAAGACACAGCTGAATTTTTTCACTCGCTACTTTCAGGCTCCCTTCACACATCAGTGAAAAATGCACACGTTGGTCGTAATGAAGGTGCGTATGTGTATGCGTGTGCCGTGATTTTTGACAAACGTGTGATCTCCGTGTGCTATCCGTGATAATACACAGAGATAAGGCACTTATATTCACCTGTCCACGCCGCTGCTTTCTGTGGTGCCGATATCTCCTGTGATGCTGTCTCCGGCCGCCGCTGTCTCACTGCTGCATTTACTTTTGGGGATGGCGGGGCAGTGCATTTTAAGGCATGTGCGAATGTGTGCGTATAGCATACATTTACGCTGCGTCTAGCACTGCAGCGTAAATGCATGCGTCCTGCGTCCCCTGCACAATCTATGAAGATTGTGCATAATCCGTGGGTGGCACGGTGGCTTAGTGGTTAGCACTGCAGTCTTGCAGCACTGGGGTCCTGGGTTCGAATCCCACCAAGGACAACATCTGCAAGGAGTCTGTATGTTCTCCCTGTGTTTGCGTGGGTTTCCTCCGGGTACTCCGGCTTCCTCCCACACTCGAAAGATATACAAATAGGGAATTTAGATTGTGAGCCCCAATGGGGACAGTGTTCCTGATGTATGTGAAGCGCTGCGGAATATGTTACCGCTTTATAAAAATAAAGGTTTTTGTTTTGTTTTTTTTTTTAATCCGTGCACATGATGCTTTTTTGAACGCAGCGATTTGGATGCTGAAATTTGAGCCAAATCGGTGCGTTCAAAAATGCAGCATGTCAATTATTCCGTGCGCTTTGGATGCAGCTCCCGAGCGCATGAAATCGGGATTTTTTTCGGCAGAAACACTGCATCCATGACAGTGTTTCTGCTACGATTTGAATCGCACATGAGCTATCAAATCACTGCAGAATTTTCTGCAGTGACACGACGCAACGTGCACAGAAGCCCTTAATGAGCATAATTAGCCAGCCTGGAAGCAGCAGAGAGCAGCGGCTGAAGACAGCGTCGCTGGAGATGTGTGACTTAATGACTTAAGTTTTTTTTTTTTTTTTTTTTTTTTTTTATTCTAAGGCTATGTGTCCATGGGAGAATGTTGCTGCGGATTTTTCTGCATCAAAATCCGCGGCTTTCCCGCAAAATCCGCACCTTCTCAAAGGTGCGGATTTGCGGCAGATTTACCGCGGATTTGCCGCGGATTTTTTTTCCCCCCAATTTTAAAGCCAAAATCTGGATCAAAATCCGCAACAATAATTGACATGTTGCAGATTTTTTCGGATCAAAATCCGCACCAAATCCGCCGCGGAAAAATTCGCAGCATGGGCACAGCATTTCCAAAATGCCATAGAAATGGCTGGGAAGTGCCGCTGCTGCAGATTTTCGGAAAATCCGTGGCTTTTCCGCGAGAAATCCGCGGCAAAATCCGCGCATTTTCCGCAGCGTGGGCACATAGCCTAAATGTACGTGTTTTTTTCTGGTACGTGTGTCACGGATCACATCACTGTGTGGTCCATGGGACATCCGTGATGACTGAGAAAAAAAACAGACACGTCTACGTGTGGAACACACGGACACGCGTGTGCGCCGCACGGAAACACGTCAGTGAGAAATCAATGATGTGTGCACAGACCCATTGATTTTAATGGGTCTGCATATGTCCGTGATTCTGGTACACATAAAAACTGCAACATACATACCCGAATCACTGATGTGTGAAGGAGGCCTCAATGGGGGGAAAAAAAGCAGCAAAAATGCTGAAAGAATTGAAATGCCGCTTCTAAAAAAAAAACCGCAGCAATTTAATATTTGTCAGGAAAAAAAAGCAATCGTGTGCATGAGATTTCTGAAATGTCATAGGTTTTACTGGTATTGTAAAAAGCAGCTTTTTATTAGCATTTATTTGCATAAAACCAATGAAAAAAACCTCGCACAAAAAACAGTGTGAACATAGACTGAGAAGGTTTGTCCCTACATTTAACCCACACTTGACTTTTTTTTTTTTTTTTTTATTTATGGGTTGTTTTCTTAGCGCATTGGTTGAGTTGCTCTTTTCGGCAGGGCACAATTACTCACTTTCCTGCCTACAATGATAAGTAAACCAAGCTTATTTTTTGCCCTTCTCAGTGTGAATCCAGTCTAATTTTTCCACCCTGGGAAGCGCTAATGTCTGTGAGTGCCTGTCGCGCTGCGCGGCCTGTTATCTGCTGCTTGCGCCGCTCGCCCCATAAACCAGCCTCGTGCTCTCCCCTCGCCTCTGTCATTTTCTCATTCACCATTCCTGTCTCTTCTCCTCAGATGCAAATTACTTAAAGCTGCATCTATATCTGATTCTGGGGTTATAACGATGGGCTAATTAGTTGTCTTAATTGGAACGTGTCATGAGCCAGCAGAGGATGACTCTGGAGCGGAGATAATTTAGTCAGGGTTGCATATGATAACTGTATAAATTAACCCTCTCCGCCTCCCTGCGACGTCTGTTGCTGTTTACGCTCTTCATACATTAGCGCTTCCAGGCTCCTAGAATTACATTGATACTTTGCATTTACAATGATGCACAAGCAAATTGACAGCCAAAGGTCCTATATCTGTAAATGGACCACCTACTGAAGGAGCAGGAGGGAGAATCCTACACCAAACCTAATACTATATCGTATTCATGTCTGTAGATCATTAAAATCTCAGAAGTGACCAGAACTTTGGATCTTGCCGTTTTCACCCTCTTCACTTTTCAGCAGTCATCTCATTATCATCACAGGCAGGATTACAATGATTTCTAACCACCCATTATAGATGGCAAAGGACCATTCACAATAGGTAATCATGGCTCAAAACCCACGCTGCCTGCACCATGTCCTCTGCACAGGTCACTGAGCATGCCCACTACATGCTCTCATTGACATCAATTTGTAATTTCTAGTCTACAGGCTTTATATTTCTAAACGCTTTGAACAGCAATGCCTTACCATAATCCTGTACAGAAAAAAAATCTATAATCAGAAAAGGAAATTACCTTTAATGCACCACTCCAGCATTTTTGTTTGTTTGTTCCCCCACTGCTTGAGTGGTGCTTTAAACACAATATAAAAATCTATGAGAGCCTTGTAATGGCAATACAAGGCTCTCATAGACTTTTATATTGAGTTGTGGTCTCCAGCGCGCTCAATGAAAAACTGGAGCTGCCGGCAGGTCACAAGTCACCACAAACCAAAGGGAGCGACGCTGGAAAAAGATACAGACAGCGGCAGGTGAGTATAAGACCGGGGGCAGGGGACTTCTATTTAAGGCAACACTCCAGCTATGGAATTTAAAAAAAAATCCGCTGGAGTGGTGCTTTAAATGAATTGCACTTGCTACAAATCTTGGATCTGGCCATTCTTTTCCCTTACAGCAGACAAGGTAAGGCATGGATGACCCGAGTCCCCCAGAGCTGGAGTTTCTTTCCCCAATTTCGTTCCTAAACTGGCGTCCAGGGTTTCCGATCCCTTCATGCATATGCCCTCACCAGCCTTTATTCAGACTGGTTCAGATGAGCGTTTTTTTTGTCAGCATGCTTTTGGACTGTGAATCATTCACCAATGTTTCGGATTTTCAATTTTGATTAAAAGTTACCTGTCAGGTCCCCTCTGCACCCAGCACCACGAGCAGTTCTGGGTGCATACTGCTAATCCCTGCCTAACCGTCCCTGTATACACTAGCATAGATAAAGAAATCTTTTATCTTCTGCTAATGAGCGCGAGGACTAGTCACAAGGGCGTTATATCCTAGTCCGCTCACTTAGCATGTTAGTACACCCACAGGGGCGTGCTAAAATGGTATTCAATGCAGCATCAGTGGTGACGTGTGTACCTGTGACCGCACTTCTGAATGCCCGACACTTCCGGTCATGCGCAGTATGAAACCGGGTGTACACGTCCTGGCTTCAGAGAGGTTTACTTTTTCTGAAGATCTCTCTATCTATGCTAGTGTATGCAGGGACGGTTAGGCAGGGATTAGCAATATGCAGCCAGAACTGCTCGTGGCATATTGCACCTACAGGTTCCCTTTAAAGCCGCCATACAGATTAGAGTAACATTGGCTGAGCCCCAAGGTTTGACCAACAATCTTGTGTACGGGGGGCCCCTGACATCATTTGCTTGGTGATGCTGCTCAGGATGCACCGATGTGATACTACATTATGTCGATAGAGAGATTTCAATAAGGTGTTAAATTTCCTTTAATAATAATAATAATTTTATTTATTTACATGGCGCTATTAGTTCCACAGCGCTTTACATACACTTGTAATACTGTCCCCATCGGGGCTCACAATCTAAATTCCCTATCTGTATGTCTTTGGTGTGTGGGAGGAAACCGGAGAACCCGGAGGAAACCCCCCGCAAACACGGAGAGAACATAGAAACTCCTTGCAGATGGTGTCCTTGGTGGGATTTGAACCCAGGACCCCAGCGCTGCAAGACTGCGGTGCTAACCACTGAGCCGCCGTGCCGCCCAGCCACAAATAAATATGCCACTTTGTGTATCGTCCGTGGATCTTGGGTTCACATTGTTACATTCTGACAGTTTGTGCTTATTTAAGGTGAATGATTAACAGGTACAGATTGATTCACTGCATCTTGCTTTAAGATCTTAGCATGTTGTGAATCTAGTGCCCATAGCTGATATAAGAACCTTGTCATATCTCCTACCTGTTGCTGAGTACAGTGGAACCTCGGTTTACGAGTAACTTGGTGTGCTGTATTAAAGCAACTGTTATCCTCAAGACCGTGTCTGTGGACTGTCCATCAGCTGTGGATACTGTGTGGGGGTGGATAGCAGGGAACATCAGGACCTTGTAGACCACCCAGGGAACACAACCCCTGCACCCTTGTGCCAGAACAGCAACTGTGACATATAGAACATTTGAGGTCCTCTTTTCCTGTGCCCTTACACTTGGTGTGCGAGTATTTCGCTATATGAGCAAAGCTTGCTGTAAATTTGTAACTTTGTTTACGAGCATGCTTTGCTGTACGAGCAAATACCGCACACACTTCCGGTTCCGTACTTCCACCGCGCTTTGACCCGCTCTTGCAGTCCACACAAACATACACCACGCGCGCACGCACACACACACACACACACACACACACACACACACACACACACACACACACACACCTTATGCTCACCTTACCTTCCGTTCCATCGCCGGCCTCCCGGGTCTTGTAGTCCGCCGATACAGGATGTGTATCGGGTAACTGTCGCAACGATGGAGGAACTTCCGCTGTCAGCCACTTCTCAAAGGCAGCGTGCTGACCAATCAGCGGCAAGTGGCTCCTGCCTTTGACGTCAGCGCTCTGGCAGCGGAAGCTCCGGCATCGGTCGCGATGGTTACCCGATACACATCCTGCACTGAAGAACCGGGAGGCCGGCGATGGAACGGAAGGTAAGGTGAGCATAATATGTTTGTGCGTGTTTTTTTTGTGTGTGTGTGTGTGTGTTTGTGCGTGTGTGGAATGGCACAATAGGGGACCAGGATGGGACATTGAACAAGTTGTGGAACGAATTGTCTGAGCTTGCATTATTTCCTATGGGAAATGTTGCTTTGCTAGACGAGTAACTTGGTTTACAAGCCACTCCCAGAACGGATTGTTCTCATAAACCAAGGTTCCTCTGTACTGCCACAATGACTCCACCACCAGTAGACGCTGCTTATTACAGTGCCGTCTTTAGCCTTATAAGAGTTAACCAAATCCCGGTTAACGTTGCAGGCAGCGATTGCCCTTCATTAGGCTCAGAAATCACTTTGGAAGGTTTAATCAAGGGGCACACGAGCCATTCAAACAAACGTTTCGTGATTTATCAGGAATAAAATGACAGAAAAGCAGCTGAACTCGTCGCCATCCCGAAAAGTTATGTGAACAAACCTCCCCGCAGTGCGTTACATTAGCGCGGTTTTCTCTCTTACCTTGTCTGAACTTCGGGGCCTTTAAGTAAAAATCTGCTTTTAGCGAGAAATTCTTATCGACATAAATAACCTGGATTTCCACAATTGTTCTCTCCGAACCGTTCACATGCATTTCAATAATTATATTTTCCTTTTATACTCTTGCAGGAAGCGAGCTTTACATCTTTGATAAGACGAAAGAGAGAAAAAAAAAAAAGAATAAACCTGACAGGTACACACACATCATCTATGCCAGGCTGGCAGCTCTCGTGCTCATTATGTTATAGTTATAGGGAGCGCTCCCTTCCCCCCTCCCAAAGTACAGCACCATAAATTTACAGGCCGGAAGCAACAATAGATATGAAGCCATAATTCAGGATCAGAGTGTAAGCTCTTGGGAATCCAAATCTCTGCACATAAATGTTTGTTTTTCCACTTGGGGAAGATGTGACAGAAACTTGCTTGTCCTATGATTTAATTCCATTAATAAGATTTTGGCTCGGGGAGCGCCGGACACGTCTCACCCTTCTCCTCATATTCTGTAAATTTATGAGGCTCCGAGGTAGCGCTTGCTGCATCATTTATTTTATATTCTCATGAGTTAATACCAAGCAGAATGCCGTCACATAGTGCTTATATAAAACATGCCCTACCCGAGGGTTTGCGCATTTGCAACTTTTCTGTGGCTTCATTTTTCCATAGTTCCAGGTTGTAAATTAGGGTTGAGAAGTGTCTCCTCTTACAGAACTTGGACAGAAAAGCCATATAGCATTCAATGTATAGATAGGTGGGATCATTGGTGGACATGGACAGAAAAGTGCAAGAACAGTATATGAGCCAATATCTGATCAAAATGCACAATTCCACCTATTTTGGAGGTTGAAATGGGTCTCCTTACCTCTTGGGCCCCTGTGCGATTGCACCAATGATATGTCAATCTCTAGCTAGGATACATACTGCATATCATCTATAATGAATGTTCATCGATTAAAATTCTGCAATGCGTAAAAGAAGTTTATCAGCTCAAAATGACAGTACAAACCAAGCACAGCCGCTAGACACATCTTTGGCAAACCCGGCCGCGCAGTTTAGGGTATCATTCCACCTACTTGTTTAGGCTCTGGCCTCTTCTGGCTCCTGTAAATCAAGAGCTGTCAATCTTGGAAAAGGAGGACAGGGATACATGGTAAGCAAGTAAGGGTACTTTCACACATCCGGATTTTTGCTCTGCGGCACAATACGGCGTTCTGCAGAAAAACCGCAACCGGCTTTTGTAACGCCGGTTGCGTTTTTTTTTTGCATAGACTTACATTAGTGCCGTATTGTGCCGCAGGGGCTTTCGTTCGGTCCGGTTTTTGCCGCATGCGGCAGATTTAGCCGATGCCGCAGCCGGATCGAACGTTCCCTGCAACGTTTTTTGCTCCGGCAAAAAACACCATCACAGCACATTTTTCAATGCATACCTATGAAGGCCGGATGCGGCGCGATGCGGAAAAAACCGCATCCGCTCGCCGCATGCGGTTTTTTCCACTGCGCATGCTCAGTAGCATGCCGCAACCGGAAAAAAACGGACGGGCCGCATGTAAAAACTTATGCAAAGGATGCTGTGTTTTCGCCGCATCCGTTGCATAGTTTTCACAGCCGGATTGAGCCGCAGTGCTCAAACCGGATGTGTGAAAGTAGCCTGAGGCAAGATGCAGAGAATTGCTCTGCCTCCCCAAGGGTGCATCGAGCATTTGTGCTTTGTTTGAACAGTCATTTTATACTGACAGTCTCCCTTCAAGCCCTCTGACGAACTATCTTCTCCTGGATAGAGATGAGCGGACCCGTGGTTGTTTGGGTTGGGCCAGACTTTAGTTAGTTTTTTTTCGGGACCCAGACTTGACCTGAACTTGTTCCTGGACCCCGAACCACATATAAGTCATTTTCAGAAAGATTTTCCATTCTTCACCCTGTTAATGAATGTTTTCCAGCCTTCTCCTACCTATTTCCATAGAATGGTAGAGTAGAGTTGGAAGGGACCTCAAGAGCCATTGGGTCCAACTCCCTGTGAATGCCGGTTTTCCTAAATCATCCCAGCTATACGTTTATCCAGTTTCTGCTTGTAGATTTCCATTGATGAGAGCTCACTGCCTCCCGTAGTCGCCTGTTCCACTCTTTAAATGCCCTCATTATTAGAAAGTTTATCTTAATGTCTAATCTGAATCTCCTTCCTTTTCGTTTCCTCCCATTGCTTCTTGTACTTCCTTGTAATAATGATAATAGGGTAGTTCCCTCTGCACTGTGACCACCTTTCAGATATTTGTAGACCGCTATTAAGTCTCCTCTCAGCCTTCTCTTTTTCAAACTAAACATTCCTAGTTCTTTTAGCCGTTCTTCATAGGACATGGTTTGCAGACCTTCTACCATCTTGGTTGTTCTTCTCTGGACTTGCTCCAATATATCGATGTCTTTCTGGAATTGGGGCGCCCAGAACTGTACACAGTATTCCAGGTGTGGTCTGACCGAGCTGCTGTACACAACACCCCTCCCTTCTTCAGGGGTAGCAGAGGGCAGAATTCTGGGTCCTCCTGCCTTTGGAAAATGGCCTTTTGATAGGATGAATTAGAAGGGCTGCAAGGAGTCCTGTTTATTTTTTGCATTCGCCTAAAGTTTAAAGGTTCCTTTATGTTTGTTCTGCTGATGATTGTTTCTCCTGACCTTTCCAAACATATGGCAGAACTTGCATGTCTTGTCGCTGGGGGGGGTAAAAAAAACCAAACCTAACACGCCTAATTTTTCTTTAGCCAAAAATTTGCCATCAATATGAGAACAAGGGCACCCCGTCCACATTTTATCGCTGGCCAGCTCTGCCCAAATTGTTGAATTTGGATGACTTGCGTTTAATTTGTATGGGCACTTTAAAGGGAATCTGTCACCAGTTTTTTGCCCCCCTCATTTGAGAGCAGCATAATGTAGAGTTAGAGACCCTGATTCCAACGATGTGTCACTTACTGAGCTGTTTGATAAAATCAATGTTTTCTCTGCTGCAGATCTAGCAGTTAGTCCATCATATTCATGAGCTCTGTATATCTGCAGCACGTCAAGTAGTCCGTAAATGAAAATCTACTGCTGATTAACTGTGATTTTATCAAAGCTAAGTGACACATCGCTGGAATTAGGATCTTTGTTACATACCAGTAGCATTGATTATTTTGTAATCACTGATTAAACAGTTTGGTACCAAAATAATTTCCTTTATCTACAACTGGTGTAAACTTTCTACTTTAGATTTTATTGTACCTTTTAAATAAAAGATATCAGTCGACCCTTTTTAATTAAATGGCTATAATGTAGAAGAGTGTACGGTATGTATGTGCATGTTTTCTCGTTTGTTTGCTGGGCTGTAATATTATACATTGTATAGGTGTCTGTATATCTTGTACATGAAGCGAACACTAAGCGCCATGTCCTGAAGGGAGCAGATATGATGGCTCGGCCGCAGGGCATGCGGTCTGTCCGAGCCATGGTGCCTTTTGAAGCGCTTGTGTTTTGTTCTGCAAGTTACGTTAGAAAAGATGATAAATGAGCAAAAAGTTGTTTTTATGGGAAAGAAAAATTGTCTCTGTCCTTGCGAATGTTTAACTGAGAAACCCAGGCAAGTATTTCATTAGCAGTCATCCCCGAGGCGCTGCAGCCTGTAATGATATACAGACATTAACCAAGGTGAGTTAATCAGTGACTGTATTGTCTCTCAGACACATGAGCCATTTCTGCAAAATCAGACACAATCTAGAGCGCACATGTGGAAGCTGCGCAGGGGTGGCTTTCACTTGTAGTTCTCTGGTAGCTGCTTGCACTCAGGCTTTCAAAGGTCCAGTCCTGGGATGGATATAGCTATGTTCACACGTTGCATTCTTAGGCTATGTGCGCACGTTGCGTACTGTCACTGCAGAAATTTCTGCAGCGATTTGAACAGCACACATGCGCTTCAAATCGCTGCAGAAACAGTCCGTAATGAAAGAAAAAGCAGATTCCATGCGCTCTGAGTGCAGCCCCTCCCATAGACAGGGCGGGGGATGCAGGCAAAGCGCAGGAAAGAAGTGACATGTCACTTCTTAGAACGCGCGCTTCGGGCAGCAGCTGAAGCGCTGCGCTCTAAGACGCCACGTGCGCACGGCTCCTGCATAATCTTCATAGATTATGCTGGGGACGCAGGACGCATGCAGTTACGCTGCGGTGCAGATCGCAGCGTAACTGCATGTAAATACGCAACGTGCGCACATAGCCTTACTGTGTACTAAAAGCTGCATTTTACTGTACCAGCAAAAGCTATGAAACCCGAGCAATCTCATTCCACCAATTGCTTTTTTTTTCGTGGCTGAATTGGAAAACTGCTGGGTTTTTTGAAAACTGCAGTCAATTCTTTCATCGTTTTTTTGCAGCATTTTTTCACCATAAGGCTACATGCGCGCGCTGCATCTTTTTGTGTTCACAAACTGCAGCCAAAACTGCACCTTGTCAGAGAGAGCCTGGAAATGTCACAAAAAATGCTTGTAATTGTAGGTGCGTTTTTGGTGCATTTTTCACAACCTGCATTTTTTCTGCGTTTTTGTGACAAATGTTGACAAAAACGCAGTAAGAATGAACATGCTGCATTTTTTTTTTTTCACAAACTTTTGACAAAACGCTGACAAACTGCAATGTGCGCAGCAAATCTGACTTCTCATAGACTTTGCTGGGAAGTCAAATGTCAGAAAGTTCTGACAACAAAACTGCGGCCAAAAATGCCGCAAAAAACACAGCGTGCGCATGTAGCCTAAAAAACAATAAGGAAGTGCAACAACGCTGCAGAAATGCAACCAAGCATTTTTGCAGCATGTTTTGGTAATACAACTAGTTTTATTAAACATGCACTGTAGAAAAATGACACCTATAATCTGCACCCTCAAAAAATGCTGAAAACAAAGCAGCAAAGATCCAGCAAAACCTGCTTTTCGTAAGCTGCTTCTTTACTTCCGAGAGAGCAGGTTTTGCTTGCAGCAAACAGCGACATGTGAACATAGCCTAAAGATGTTATCTGAAACCAAAAGAAGTCCTATATGGCCAAGAACCATATCACTGGCGGACCAAAGAGGCTTCTGTACAAGAACAATATTTTGGCTCTTTGCAGTCCAATAACTCATCATAATGCACAATTCCACCTGGCTTAGGCCCATTTCACACATCCGGCATTTCGCCGGATCCGGCACACTCCAGTACAGTGCAATACAGTACAATGGCATCGCGGCAAGCTCTGGTCACATGCTCTGGTCACATGACAGCATGCCATTGTACTGTATTGCGCTGTACTGGAGTGTGCCGGATCCGGAAATCCGGCGAAATGCCGGATGTGTGAAGTGGCCTTAGTGGTATTAGTTGCCTCCTTGGCGGCTGCACAAGTTGCACTAATATGTCCGCCCCCTGACCCATAGACTATAAGGACACAAAGATGTGAAATCCTAACAGTGCAGTAGACTTGTATCATGCAAAATGAATATAAAATATATGCAACCCCTTGTGGAGGGCACATGGAGTCGGGATCATTGATATGTGAACCGGAGCAGGGCCTAATCGCTCCAGAGGGTGCAAAGTTAGTAAACAAGGTAAGGAGGACACATCCGGAGGGGCATAATAAAAGTGGAAGGGGGTGGGCACGTTCCGGCCCCTCCTCGTCTCTTTGGATGGGTAGAAGTGTGGTGGCATGAGCCAGATCAAGGAGGGGGGATCTCATTTTGTAGGAAAGTCCCCTCTTCCTTCTTTTGAGCCGTTGACTTTCGCGCATTGATGAAGTTGACGTTTTCAAACATTTCCAGTGTTTTTCCTTCAAGTGCCAGAAGTCTCGGTGCCCAGGAGTGCCCGGCGCTCCCCGGAGAGTCTGAGGCGGCTGTGGTTGTAATGAGCTTCAGTTAAATCCTCTGTACATCCCCTCCTTGGCAAGCTGCTGCTGATCTCACCACGCAAGAGTAGAGAGCGTCTGTGAAGAGGCGATGGAAGTGACATGTCACCAGTGGTATCTGCTCAGTTTATTCCCTCCGCTATAATTAGTTCCTCGCTGTACCCGCAATGAAACGTGCACATGGCTTGCTCCCCGCACTGTCACATTATCTGCAGAGAGTATGTCCACCCACACACTATTCCATGTAATATAGTGATCCCAGACCTAGTGAATGAGACAAATCTGACCTTGGTGTCACCCAAAGTGTATATTCAGGGATTTCCTGGAAAGTGTTGTCCTGACCCACTGTGTATTGTGTGTGCTGAACTGCCACGTCTAAATGTAGGTATACAGTCAAGGCTAGCTAAGGTCACCCGTGTGATCTGTGACTACACTCCCCATCATTTAATGTCACTGAATCCTATTATGACTCTCTCCGAGGACAATGTGCTAATAAGCTGGTGTATTGAAGCCTAGAACTGTGATACGCACAACCCCTAACTTCCCAAGATGCAAAAGAGACACTGATAATAATGTGCTGCCGCAACGTATTCTCCCTTATCATCATACCAATTTACCATTTAATTCTCCCCTGACCAAATTAAGAAAATAGTACAAAGTGATGAATTAATCCTGTTAAAAAAACAAACTCAAACCTAAGCGGAATTGCATTTTTTTTAATTTTTTTTTTTTTTTTTTTAGCATTTTATCCTACTTGTAATTTTTTTCACATTTCACAGTGTATTGTGTGGTAAAAACTACAACTCGTCCTGCAAAAAAAGCAAGCAAACATATATCTGTCAGCAGAAAAATGAAAAAGTTATAACTCTTGGAAGGAGGGAAGTGAAAAATGTAAAGTATAAAAAAGCTAAAATCTGCTGCGAAGCCGATGGGATAAAGCGGTTGTCCAGGCTTGAGAGAGACAAACGTTTGCAGGCACTGTACTGTATGCGCACACTGTCACGATTTCCCAGTATTGCCGATGTGAGCAGGCTGCCACGTGACGGTATATATGCAATTTGCGTACTTGTGGTCACATGCTAACTAGACTCAACCAACTTCTCTAAATTCACTTCTATGGAAAAAAAATGATCGCGTCTAGTTGGCATTAATCGTGACAATGAGCACACCGCACGCTGTCACGATTCAATGGTCTGCAGTCACATAGAGCAGTGTTTCCCCCAACTAAAGTCCTTAAGGACCGCCAACAGTGCATTTTCAGGATCTCCTAAGTATTGCACGGGTGTTGGAATCATCGCCTGTGCAATACCGAGGAAATCCCGAAAACATGCACTTTAGTGGATCCCGAGGACTGGACATAGAGAACTCCTTTATTAAATAATAGTGTATTTCTAAAAACAAATATCTTATGTTTTTGGAGGTGGGGTAACTTTATTTTTTATTTTACTATTCATATTTTATTCAGTATATTACATATATAAAGATGTATCTCTATCCCTAGATAACACACGTTTTTCACGGACGGGACGTGTTGAAGGTGCGTATGACTTTCCATGTGCTGTGATTTTGGCACACGTGTTCTCCGTGTGCTATCCGTGATAGCAGACGGAGAGCAGGAACGTTTGACTCGCCTGTCCCTGACGCTGCTCTCTATGGTGCTGATGTTTCCGGCGCTGCGGTCACACTTGCTTCTGGGTCCGCGGTGCAGTGAATTTGCAATGAGCATAACGAACGGGCCCTGAAGCAAGGGACAGCAGCGCCGAAGATAGCAGCGCTGGAGACAGGTGAGTATAGCAAATCATTTTATTTCAAAGACACGTGTTTTCTCCGGTACGTGTCACACGGATCACATCACTGTGTGGTCCATGTGACCTCAGTGCTGCCGGAGAAAAATGGACTTGTCTCTGTGCAGAACACACGGACATGTGAGTGCTCCATATGCGCACACGGTCCTTGGGAAAACAGATGTGCGCACACTGATGTGTGCCATTGATTTTAATGGGTCTGTGTATGTCCATGATTCCGGTATGTATGAAAACGGCGTCATTCGTGCTGGAATCATTTACGTGGGAAGTGAGCCTTAGGGCTTATGCGCACGTAACTGCAGAATATTCTGCAGCAATGTGACAGCACATGTGCGCTTCAAATAGCTGCAGAAATACTGCGTAATAAATGCAGTATTTTTGTTAAAAAAAAAAGCCGATTTCATGCGCTCGGGATGCTGCCCCACCATAGACAGAGCCGGAGCTGCATCCAGAACGCACAAATAATTGACATGCTGCTTTTATGAATGCACGGATTTGGGTCAAAATTTTAGCACCGAAAATGCTGCGTTCATAAAAGCAACGTGCGCACGTGTCATGCACAATCTACATAGATTGTGCAGGGGACGCAGGACGCATGCATTTACACTGCAGTGCAATACGCAATGTGCGCATGAGCCCTTACAGACATGTTCTGGTATATAGAGCTGTATCTTTATGTACTAATACAATGTGCCTGTAATGAAGAACATCTTGTAGACGTGTAACCACAGAAGAGTCTCCGCTATGGCTAGTGCTTTCCATTCTAGAGTATTTCAGTTTGAATCCTGGAGAAGACCAGACTTATCGGAAAGCAGAGATTTAATTTTTGTGCATATATTAGCATATGTTATATTGTACTGAGCACAGACAGACGTTGGCCCCTCAATAATCACAGTGGCACAGATGTATCTAATCCGATCACGTGTGATACTTTTTGCTGATACAGAATATTTAAACCTAGATGAGATCTAATGGCACATATTGCGTATCGGAGCTTGTCATGAATGATCTGAGGCGCTGTATCGAATTCTGGCATGTATTATACGGTCTGCCGAGCTGCTTTATTTAATACTATCATGCGTGACACTGTCTGCTCAGTTGATGTATCTAATCTTATGTGATATTTATTAATAATAATTTTTATTTATATAGCTCTAACCTATTCCTCAGCACTTATGGGCGGTATGGTGGCTCAGTGGTTAGCACTGCAGTCTTGTGGTGGCTCAGTGGTTAGCACTGCAGTCTTCCAGCGCTTGGGTTTTGGGTTCAAATCCCTCCAAGGACAACACCAAGGAGTTTGTATGTTCTCCCCGTGTTTGCATGGGTTTCCTCCAGGTTTTCCAGCTTCCTCCTACAATCCAAAGACATAGTGATAGTGAATTTAGATTGTGAGCCCCAATGGGGACAGTGTTGCTGATCTATGTAAAGCGTTATGGAATTAATGGCGCTATATAAGTGAATAAATATGATCACTTTACAATTCAAAGGGGACATATACAGACAATATCCGACATAACAGAATACTGTATCAATATTCAACAGATACCTCGAGGAGTGAGGTTCCTGATCACAAGCTATTGTCTTTGAGGAAATAGGGGAAGCACAAAAGGTGAATGGTAAAAAGTGATTGAATCGTATGGTCCGGCCATCAATATAATAAATAGTTTGCGGATACACTGTAGGGTGTTTTACACGCTGCAATATCGCTAATGATTTATCGTCGGGGTCACGTTGTTAGTCACGCACATCCGGCGTCCTTAGCGACATTGCAGCGTGTGACACGTATGAGCGATCTTAAACTATCGCAAAACAGGCAAAAATCGTTGGTTTTGGAGAGGTCGTCCTATAACCAAATATCGTTGTCTGCTTAGTAGCGATGTTGTTCCTCGTTCCTGCGGCAGCACACATCGCTATGTGTGACACCGCAGGAGCGACGACCATCTCCTTACCTGCGTCCACCAGCAATGAGGAAGGAAGGAGGTGGGCGGCATGTTCCGGCGACTTATCTCCACCCCTCCTCTGTTATTAGACGGCTGCCGTGTGACGCTGCACAACCCGCCCCCTTAGAAAGGAGGCGGATCGGCGACCAGAGCGACGTTGCTGACCAGATATGTGCGTGTGACGCTGCCGTAGCGATAATGTTCGCTACGGCAGCGATCGCACACTCGACGGGGGCGAGTGCTATCGCGCTCGACATCGCTAGCTGATGCTAGCGATGTCGCAGTGTGTAAAGCCCGCTTAAGTCTTAGTCACATGTCTGATAAAGCAGATATGACGCCACAAGGGTTGAGATCCAGTATCATGTGTGATACATCTTGGAGAGGCAGCCAGTACTCCGCCACCGATCTGTTACTACTTCTGCCTTCATTCCGTGGCTATGAGCTCAGTGGTGACTCTGCTGCTGGTACTTGTTATCTATTCTCCAGTAATCATGTATCTGTAGTATTACATCAGTGCCTGTGATTGATACATTTTACATAACTCTACCTGTTGTCTTCTATCCACACAATGACAGATGTGAATAATACCAGAAAGCGCGCCGCGCCTGGCGTCTCCTTGTAGAGTCGGCAGGTGGAGAGGATGATGCTTATCAGCGAAGGTTCATCGTCAGCTTGATATAAATAGCTCAAGGTCTCGCACCTATAAATAATTCCTAATTTCACTCAATATGTACCGCACACACCCTCCTATTAGGAGCCATTGTGCCTCCAGAGCGTCGGGCCGGGCTTCATGGCTCTTGCTGTTTATAATATTCCAAATGAGGACAATATGGGAATTGATGGATATGCGGCCGGACAGCAGTTTAACGCAGCGTTCCTTTTCTCCAAGGTCCCCTTGTTCCTGCTTAGTATTCCGGTTACCATACCAAGGCTCAGGCCTTGTTTAATCAGCGTGGTTGTGATTGCTTCCTTGTATCCATGGGTCTCATCTTGAATTCAGTATTTTGCATTACAAATACGCTCTCGGGAGACTGCCAGGATTTATCGTTCCATCTGCCGTGGCTTGCTGCGGCAGGTTGCATTGCTTTTTTTTTTTTTTTTTTTTTTATTTTGGACCTTTCCCCCCAGATTTAAAAAAAAAAAAAAAAAAAAATTAAAAAAAAATCATTAACCGTTAACACCCCATCTCTAAAGTTGTTCTTATACTTTAGATATGTCGATGAAACCTATACTAAATAGTGTATGCACAGTCTTTTATTGTAGAGTTTTCAGAGCGGAAACTCCTCTAAGTTTTGAGTTTTCTGCTCAGCTTCTTCTCCAAAATCTCCTCAAGATAAGTGTTCCCTGATAGCCTGGAATAAACAGAACTGCCCTGATAAAGTATTAGAATGGCCCCAGTTGTGCCCATTTTGCTATCAGCGTGGACGCAAAATCTGCTTTCTTTGATTGTGGGTGCCGGCGGGCATAAAACCACATACAACTAGTAACAGGGAGGATAGGGAGACTTAGATTTTTCTGGAATTTTGCTAAACAGGAGATTTGTATTTTGATAATATATGTATGTATTTGATAATAAGGATTTTGAAAATCCTGCTGGTCGGTTACCTTTAAGGTCCCATTGTAATAACATTATTATGTTATTACAATGGGACCTTTTCTTAAAGGGAACTGATCAGCAGAATTTTCATATATAAAGTAAAGCCAGTGCTATATTGGCGCTAGGATGGTGAATCCAGGCATAACTTTTTGTTCAAATATTTGGATGTTTTTATTTCAGAAATATGTGCAAGTAAAGTTCCAGCAATGCACCGCTATGTGATTGACAGGTGCAACAAAAAGAGAATATGTGGGTCGGGTCTTGCTATCTATTGCCGCCCCTGTCTGCCTGCCTGGCCTTCCTCCCCCTGTCTCCATCATAGACGTTAATTCCGACACAACCCACATACTCACTTCCTGTTGCACCTGTCAATCAAATAGCAGTGCATTGCTGGAACTTTACTTGCACATATTACTGAAATAAGACCTCCAGTCTCAGAATAAAAAGCTATGCTTACATTCAGCGTCCTAGCCCCAGTATAGCACTGGCTTTACTTTATATATGAAAATCCTGCTGGTTGGTTCCTTTTTAATAGAAGTTTTCTTTGAATGTAATTTTTATTCCCTATAGTTTGCACTGAGTGAAAATGATATACTCAGCTGTTGCTCAGCCTCCTCTGCTGCTGCCACTCCGACCTTTTGTTAGCAGGCTGCAATGGTTACATCACCACTGTAGCACACATGACCGCTGCAGACAGTCATGGAGCTCAGTGGTGATGCTGATGTAAACTACACAAGCTGCTTATCTTGATGACGTAAGTGCTGCAGCATGTCAGCAAAGATCAGAGCAGCGGCGGAAAGTGTTGGTGGCGCAGGGGAGGCCAAGTAACAGTGCAGTTTATTTGCACCCAACGCAACCTTCTGAGCGGTTATTGTGGAAATGTAGAAACTTTATATATAACCTGCTTCCAGTGCTGCTAACTTTAATAGTGTTGAATGAATGGCCATAATCCACATCTTTGACCATATTTGAAAATGTTAGCATCAAGATTGTACTTCTCTTAAATGCAGCTTGTATGACTACTTTGGGACCCCTGCGGAGAGGGAGCACATCAGTCCAGGATTGCCTTTTCCCAGTTTAATAGGTGGTGAGCACCGGCACATGAAGAAGTTCTCCATGGGTGATTAAGTGTTAGAAAACAAGAAAGATGAGCATGCACTCTAGCCCTGACTATGGGATGAGGACCAGCACCTCCTGTATAGCTGTTTAGTAGCAAAATATGGCCTAAATTTTATCTTTGCAACGCGTGACCTCTTTCTTCATGTTCACCACTGGTAAGAATGTAACAACGGTGTATAATCTCCCATGTGGAAAAAAACAGATATTTAATCATACTGAATCCTGGCGAAACACCTGCTCCGGTAATGAGCTGCGGGGCGCGTCTATCGCTTCAGTCATTCCTATTCTGCTGGAAGTCTCCGCGCCTCTTCCAGGCCTCGGTTCCCGCGCGATCTGTCAGCTTTGTGCTCGGCGTGTCTGAGGCCCGGGCTTCAGTCTGCAGGGACAGAATGTTTGGGTGCTGGGCGCGTTCCAAGATCCGGCTGGCTGCAGCTCAAATAAGTTGTCTTTTGCTGCTTACAAAAAAGATATGTTATTTCTAAAATGGCAGGCTATTTATAGGTGCAAGAATAGATGTGTCAGAGGGAAAGTGGAGCCTGGGGGTACAGACTGGGTGACCTTTGGGATGGCTGACCAAGTGAGACTCCGAACAATGGACTTTCTGTGTCGGTCTATCTTCTAGATTATATAGAACAATATACAGTCATTGTGGATTTTCTGTCTGAGGCGGACCTGAATAGTAAGATGTTATTGATGAGTGATTGTCGCTGGTTTCAGCCACCGGGCACATAACCGGTGTTACAGCTTTTACCTCCCAAATCCTATGTTGTAGGAAAGCTTCCTAAGGCCCCCTTCACATGTCCATGTCTCCGGTACGTGTTTGGTCCGTTTCCTCACGTGCCGGAGACACAGGCACACGTAAACCCATTAAAATCAATGGTCTGCAAACACGTGCGTGTTTTGCCATGGACCGTGTGTCCGTGTGGAGCATACGTGTGCCCGTGTGCGCCACACGTAGACCTGTCCGTTTTTCCCCGGCATCACGGGTGTCACACAGACCGCACAGATGTGATCCGTGGGACACGCACCGGAGAAAACACACGTTTCTGTGAATTTAAAGGAATTTCTATACTCGCCTTCTCCAGCACTGCTGTCTCCTGCTTCTGACCCTGCTCATTATGCTCATCGCATATTCACTCCACTGCGGGCCGGAAGCAGCAGCAGCAGGGAGTCTGCAGTGCTGGAGACCGTAGGTCAGCACCACGGACAGCAACGGCAGGGACAGGTGAGCAGAAAGTTCCCATTCTCCGTGTGTTATCACGGATACCACACGGAGAACACACGCGTGCCATAAACACGGCACACGGAGGGCAATAAGCACCTTTTGACTCATCTGTGAAAGACGTGCGTGATTTTCACGGATGTGTGAAAGAAGCCTAAAGTAAGTTTATACTCTATAGTTCTTTTATTTGCTATCTGTAAATTCTGCACCACAGAACAAAACATTGCTGGAGGCTGAAGCTTTTATCATTAAAGGGAATCTGTCAGCAGGTTTTTGCTACCTCATCTGGGAGCAACATGATGGAGGCAAAGAGTTCCTGAATCCAATGATGTATCACTTAGATTACTGGCTGCAGCCGTTCTGACACAATCAGAATTTTTAGATTTAGTAATGCAGCAGAGCTGAGACAGCTAACCCCGCCCACACCAGAATCTCAATAGAGATTATACATTGACAATCAGTTGTCAATCAAACGAGGGGTCCTGCAAGACTGCTGTGTGTGACATTGTAGTCCAAGCAATGAGAAGTCCTGCTGCTTAAACAAACATAGCAAATAAGCAGCAGATAAGACTGGCACCCCTGAATTCTATCTTTTTAACCCTTGCAGCATGCTTTCTTCAGCTTACATAGCAAAAACCTTCTGACAGATTCCCTATACTGTATATAAACCTTCTATCCAGATATGGAGCTTTCTGTATAAAACATTTTGGGGGTTAGCGTGCTATTTTCAGGCACATTCCCTCCCGTCACATCCTGAATTTAGTAAACATCGTACAACTGAAATATGGAAATTTCGGGCCCAGAGGTGCTGTGGGGGGGGGGGCTGGGTAATTCCCTTACGAGCTGAATGTCCAGGATCTCGTGCAGAGCGCTTTCCATGTAAGTGTCAGGAAAGCATTCTCCAGATCTTATATTTACGTTGCTTCTATTTCGGGTGCTCCCTTTTGTCAGCGTGGCCGGAGCAGCTCCTCTCCCTCTGCTGCTGACGCATTTTGGTTTGAGACTGTTTTTAGTTTCTGCTTTTACATTTCACACTTAACCAGGCCCACTAAGGCTTTTTAACCCTTTTTTACTGGATTTGGTTCATTCTTGTGTCTGATGTTTTGCAGACGCTGAACCGTCCAGAGTGTAGAACGGTGTTGGAGCACTATAAGAGGGGCGGCTAAAATGACGTGTGGACCTAATGTCTCTGGACTTTATAGCATAATCTGACCTGCGGTGCGTGCTTCAAATCCGCGGCACCTCCATTTCCCTTGTGGGTATGCTGGGTTTTGGCAGCAGAATTTCCCCATAACAAGAACCAAGAAAGATACCTATCAGCCACTCCATCACCGGCTACAATTCCTGGCATGGAGAAGGGGAGGCATGCATCAACGTCCAGTTGGTCACCGGAAGCAGCAATCCAAAAAAATCTGGCAATCCCAAATGATAAAAAATTCCAAGGCTTTATTTCACATTTTAAAATTCCATGGTTCACACTCCATTAATAGGGAAACAGATGACGCGTTTCAGATCCATCAGATCCTTACTCATATCAGATGGATCCGAAACGCGTCATCTGTTTCCCTTTTAATGGAGTGTGAGGCACGGAATTTTAAAATGTGAAATAAAGCCTTGGAACTTTTTTATTGTTTGGGATTGCCGGATTTTTGTTGGATTTTGTTTTTAGATTTTCCCAATAAACTTGCATTAGATGCGGAAAATCCGCAGGTAGAAGACGCAAATGTGTCTTTTAGTTTGTGAACACATCAAACACACATTTTATGTACGCCTAAATAAAGTAATGTCAGAGTCAAATGCCAGGAAGACACACCAAGAGAGAAAAAAATCAACCTGAAAAACATGATTCAACCTTTACCGTATTTTTCGTTTTAGAAGACGCATCGGATTGTAAGACGCATCCCAAATTCAGAGCAAAAAAAAAGTAAAAAAAAAAAAAAAAACCCGCCAAAAAACGGGGTCCGTCTTGTAATCCGGTGGTGTGTTACCAGAGGGGGCAGTAGCGGTGGTGGAGGAGTCACAGTAGGCAGGGGCAGTGAGTGTCCCAAAAACTGTAGGCTGTCCTGGTGCAGCGGCGGAGGAACGGGCTGCGGCGGAGGCTCGGGCTGCCGTGCTGGGACAGCTGCTGTGGCTGCGGGAGGTGAGGGCTTCATACAAATGGCGCCTGGAGTTAGCGCAGATTGAGCTCTAGGCTCAATGGCAAGCCAAGATCTCATCTGCGCAAGAACCACATCCGGTCGCCATTTTCCTGAAGTTTGCTGGAGGGAGATCAATGGGCCAGAGGCGGCGCCTGCAGATATGAGAGCTTGAGCAGAGAGCTCCATCTGCGCATGCGCCAACTCCGGGCGGTGTTATTTGAAGTCCTCACCGCCTGACCAACAGTGCCAGTCCATCCGCCAGAAACCCCGCGCAGACTCCCCACAGCCGCCCCAGCACCATCCGCCGCAGACCCTGCACCAGTTACCACAGACCCCGCACCAACTCTCCAACACCCCGGTAAGCTACATTCAGATTATAAGACGCACCCCTCACTTTCCTCCCACATTTTTGGGGTCACGTCGTAAGTGACGCACATCCGGCATTGTAAGGTACATTGCAGTGTGTGACAGGTACGTGCGATTGCGATTGAACGGTAAAACGTTCATCGTATACACATCGTACCTTTCTCTAGAATTGAACGTTAGATTGTTCATTGTACCCGGGGCAGCACACATCGCAGTGTGTGACACCCCGGGAACGATGAACAGATCTTACCTGCGTCCCGCGGCTCCCGCCGGCTATGCAGAAGGAAGGAGTTTGGCAGGATGTTTACGTCCCGCTCAACTCCGCCCCTCCGCATCTATTGGCCGGCTGCCGCGTGACGTCGATTTGACGCCAAACGTCCCTCCCACTCCAGGAAGTGGACGTTCACCGCCCACATTGAGGTTGTATGGAAGGGTAAGTACGTGTGACGGGGGTTACTCGTGTGTGCGACACATTCAACAAATTGAACGTGCCGCACATACGATGGTGGCGTTGCAAATCGCATACGATATCGTATGCGAAATTGCAACGTGTAAAGCAGGCTTTAGGCTTAATAACTTTGTCTAAGTGTTTCAGGCCGCCCCGTCCTGATACGACGCTCCAACTTTCTCAAGTTTTGGCGAGCATAGTGAATAAATCACACATTTTGCACAATTTTCCAACCTTTTGAGCTGGAGAAATGTGGGACATAAAATAGTGATTTTGGGGGGCTGATGAGATGTCTGTCATTCATCCCACTGAATAACACCACAGTCAGCGTCTCCTCAGACTCAAATGGCTGGAAATAGTTAATAATGTGTATTTACCTGGGCTATATGGGTCTTCTTCTCCCCAACCTGGTATGGCTGATAACGGTGAGTGCATATACAGTAACTGAAAAAAAAAAATGAAGAGGTGTAACAGAATCGGCAAGCGCTTCATATCCAATCTTAAAGGGATAGTGCACCTATTATAAGAGCAGTGCATGTCGTCAGCGATAAAGCTTTCAGACCTGCCAGTGTAATTGCAATAATTAGACAAGTAGCAGATAAAATGAGCAGATCAGGGCTAATCTCAGAGCAATTATCTGCTGTATATGTGGGAAGGGATATCTCCGGCAATCACCGCAACCCCGAGTTAGAGGTACTGTATATAATGTGAGCGGTTATAGGAACCTATTATGTGTCATGATACCAGCCTGGAAATTCAATGGAGAATTAACCCAGAAGCAGGACATCTATAAAAACTGCCTCTATGGATGTAAATTCCTCCGGAGGATCTCAGTATTTTAGAGACCGGTCATTAAGTATTGATCCTGGACATCAAGGGGGGTTTCTACTCTACCTGTCACTCATCCCAATAAAGAAAACTACAGTCAGGGAACAATAGATTGTGTTCCCTTAGGCTAGTTTCACACTTGCGTTGGATGGGATCCGTAGCATTGCGTTGTGTAACGGGTGCGTTGCATATAGTGGCACAACGGATGCTACGGATCGTACAAAATAACGCAATCCGTTATAGGTTTTTTTCCTTGACTTTGCACATCTGGGCATGCGCAGTTGTGTAAAGACGGATGCGTTAACGGAATCCGTTAAATGACGCATTCTAACGGAATCCGCCACCATAGGCGTCCATTATAAAAACAACGGACGCCAAACTGATTCCTGCAGGTTGCGTTTTTTTGACACTCCGCCAAGCGCAGAAAAACGCTACATGCAGCGTTCCATCCGCCCGACGCAGCGTCAAAATAACGACGCTGCGTCGTCCAGCGGGTGCAACGCAGACACTTGCGTTACAGTGCGTCGTCCATATAAGTCTATGGAGAATATCGCAGTGCGTTAACTGACTGCGCTATTCTCCATAGTGACGGAATGCGCTGAACGCAAGTGTGAAAATAGCCTTACTCTGCCAGAAGTGGCTAATAGCAGGGAGCAATAGATGATATTAACCTGTTATGTAGTTGGCCTTTACCCAGCTTGAATTGACTATTAGTAGAAAACAATAAATTGCATTTACATGTAGAGCAGGTGCCCTGATGCGCAAATGGAGCACAACGCCCCTTTTGAAACATAAGGCTATGTTCACACGTTTTTGCTACTTTTTTTCTTTCCATGAGTTTTCTGCAAATTAAAAGCTGCTTTTTAGGGTATGTGCACACACTACTTAAATTTTCTGCACCAAAATCTGTACCTTGTGGCCAAGAAAACTCGCCAAAAAACGCATGGATTTTTGCTGCATTTTCTTAGTGAATTCAATGGCTGGAAAAGCTAGAAAAAAAACAGGAAAAAAACAACCAACAATTGACGTGCTGCTTCTTTTTTCTGCACCAAAAACTGCAAGGATAAAAGAAGCAGCGTGCGCACAGAACTTCTGATTTCTCATAGCCTTTACTTGGATAAGGAGGACCTGCAGATTTGTGCAACAAACTGCACCAAAAAGGCATCAAAAACTGCACTGTGTGCACAGGGCCTTTAAAGTACCAGCAAAGGCTATGAGATTCTAGAAATCTCATGCACCTGATTGCTTTATTTTTTTTTTCCAGACTTAATGGAAAAATGCTGCATTTTCATTGTTTTTGCAGCGGTTTTTTTTTCCCATTTGAAAGCAACGAGAGAATGCAAAAACGCAACTGCATTTTTGCTGCTTTTTTGGTGAATGAAACTAACTTTATTAAACAAGTACTGTAGAGAAATTGCACCAAAAAAACACCGCAAATAGTTGCAAAACCTGCTTTTTGGCAGCCGCTTTTTTACTGCCAAGTGACCTGGTTCTGGCTGCAGCAAAAACCCAACATGTGAACATAACCTAAGAAGTTGTCAGTCCTTTTAGATGATGATTGCTTATGGAAACCCACATTAAAAGACGACAAAGTTCAGCGATATAATGGTGAGATCTGTTCTTGCGGCATATGCTCCTAGTGCACCATTACTATGGAAGGTTATGCTAGCAGTCTGGATCGGGAGTCTCTTACAAGTACAGTCCTTTCGCAGAGGCTCCTTTGTATCACAGAGATGTTGTGTTTGCTACAAGAGGATGTTTCGATGAATTATATATGTCTATAAAGGACAAGTTCTTCTCCTATTCATTTCCTGCGCTCTCTGCAGTCATAGAACTTTCTTTGTATCCGTCACAACAATGTATTTAGTGCGTGAGAAGTGGCAGCCGAGTTGAAGGGGATATTCTTGTATGTGGATAAAGGGAGCTCTCTGCCGCAACACCCGGCTGGATGTGTCGGTGCGCAGAGGACTGAACAGACACTGCCGGGAGGCCGCAGACTGCAGGAACGGGCAGGGTATGAATGAGACTCATCCACTGCTGAACAGAGCTTTCTACTCTCCGGGGCTCTTCACTTAGTTCTGTTCAAAGGACTTTGCATCAATACAAATGAGACAATGAAGATATTGCGCATGTCTGTATGTGGAGCGCCACCTCCATGAGTCTAGTGTGCACGTTAGTGGCTTCCCCCGATCTGGCGTCATCTTGTAAGGCTCAAAGCCTCATCTCACTTCTAAAATCACCTGCTGAATTGTTCATTGTCGTTTCATGCTATAGATATTTCAACAGAGAATAGAAATTCTTAAAAAAGATAATCTGTGACTTTATACTCTTTTGGTTCCATAAAGTCGTGCGCACAGGTGTCCATATTAGGCTACTTTCACACATCCGGCTTGAGCTCTGCGGCTCAATCCGGCTGTTCAAGCTATGCAACGGATGCGGTGAAAACACCTCATCCTTTGCATAAGTTTTTCCTTTGCGGCCAGTCCGGTTTTTGCCGCTTGCGGCATGCTACTGAGCATGCGCAGTGGCAAAAACCGCATGCGGCGGCCGGATGCGGTTATTGCCGCATCGCGCTGCATCCGGCCGCCATAGGCATGCATTGAAAAATGCGCCGCATCGGCCGAATGCGGCGCGATGCGTTTTTTTTTTTTTTTTGCCGCACGAAAAAAACGTGCCAGGCAACGTTCCATCTGGCCGCCGCATCGGCTAAATCTGCCGCATGCGGCAAAAACCGGACGGAACGCAAGGCCATGCGGCACTAATTAAAGTCTATGCAGGAAAATCGCAACCGGCAGCAAAAAAAACCGGTTGCGATTTTCCTGCAAAGTGCCGGATTGTGCCGCATAGGAAAAACCGGAGGTGTGAAAACAGCCTTACATTGCTTTCCTACTTCATACACCAGGACTTGTGTTAAGCACATGCCGGACGCGGACAGGGGCATCAGTCACCCATGCGGTCCCATTGTTAGAAATAATTACAGGAATTTTAGTAGATATCGTTGTACAGAATAGTGTCGTCTGCTAGACCATTCTATACCGACCAGACAGAATACAAAAAGACACCGTTTTAACCTCCGACAGACTGATGTATTATGAACACGTATAGTGGGGACTTGCTAAAATTTGGATTTATTCTGACAGATTACCATATCATAATGCCAAAGTGTGCAGAACTTAGTACACATTGGTGCAATGTGGCATAAACTGAATGATTTTGTCGGGATTTTCTGACTATCGTCTATTTCGCTCTCCCCTGATGGCAAACGTCAGGTAAGTGATCAGTTATGTTAAATTTCAACTTTGTATCTCGGGAGAGATGATAAACTGAGGACAGAGGCGTCTTGCTTATCTCTCCACATTTATAACTTATGCATGTTGAACCGAACAAAGCGTGTGTGTGTTTGGGGGCCTAAGAGGAAGAGCTGTCGACCAGGGGCAGAATGATCATGGTCACAGGAATCACGACTGGGCGCGGGGCTGCAGGCGGCCTGCCGGCAACAGCCTCTGTTAGCTGGATGTGCGTCGGAAGCCACACATCCTGCTGAAATGCATCGCGGTGCAGAGACCAGTTGGGGCCCTGCACTGCAATACACACTTCCGGCGAAACAGAAGCCGGCAGTTTTCAGCAGTGTCCCCGTGACTGAGGCAGCACATGACAATGACGTCATGCGTTGGCATAGCTCGGATGCTGATGAAAGCTGTCGGCCACAGTAATCTGGCTTTAGAGGAGGATGCTGCGCAACGTGGGATCCCAGGAGGGTAAGGACAGTATATACGAAGAGGGGCCCAGGAGGGGGACAGTATATACCAGAAGGGGGGCCCATGAGGAGTACAGTATATATCAGGACAGTGTATACCAGGATGGGGGACACTGTATATACCAGGATGGGCGGATAGTGTATATACCAGGATGGGCGGATAGTGTATATACCAGGATGGGGGATAGTGTATATACCAGGATGGGGGACAGTGTATATACCAGGATAGGGGACAGCATATACCCCAGGATGGGGGATAGCATATACCAGGATGGGGGATAGTGTATATACCAGGATGGGGGACAGTGTATATACTAGGATGGGGGACAGTGTATATACCAGGATGGGGGACAGTGTATATACCAGGATGGGGGACAGTGTATATACCAGGATGGGGGACAGTGTATATACCAGGATGGGGGACAGTGTATATACCAGGATGGGGGACAGTGTATATACCAGGATGGGGGACAGTGTATATACCAGGATGGGGGACAGTGTATATACCAGGATGGGGGACAGTGTATATACCAGGATGGGGGGCAGTGTATATACCAGGATGGGGGATAGTGTATATACCAGGATGGGGGATAGTGTATATACCAGGATGGGGGACAGTGTATATACCAGGATAGGGGACAGCATATACCCCAGGATGGGGGATAGCATATACCAGGATGGGGGATAGTGTATATACCAGGATGGGGGACAGTGTATATACCAGGATGGGGGACAGTGTATATACTAGGATGGGGGACAGTGTATATACCAGGATGGGGGATAGTCTATATACCAGGATGGGGGACAGTGTATATACCAGGATGGGGGACAGTGTATATACCAGGATGGGGGACAGTGTATATACCAGGATGGGGGACAGTGTATATACCAGGATGGGGGACAGT